>NC_073745.1:276730705-277030705 GCF_029784135.1 Toxorhynchites rutilus septentrionalis
TGAACGGTGTCACCAAGAGACCTGTGTGTGCACCGTAGGCCAAAAGCTAATTCATCGAAAGAAGAGTGATATCATAATGGAAAGGCGACCAAAAAAGTACATTTTTTTTGTTATTTTTCAATCAAGTGCAATTAACGAAAGCTTCTGAAGATTATTCTTCCGCATCAGTAGAATATTTGCGTATTCAATATTCGATGTATAAAATGAAAAACGGAAAACTTTTCGCATCGCGATTATTGCTCAGTCGCAAATATGCAACAATTTTGCCCTACTTAAGTCAAATGAAACTATTCATGAATATATTATACGAAAACGTATGTTAGGGTGGGTTTAGACTAGTGATATATTCATGTGAAGAAATATGGTGAGATTTATAGAAATCGCATTAACCGTTTACACTAGCGTGAACTTCTATAATGAATATATTCATATTTTCGGTGAATTTATTCACCTGAAGTAGAACTGCATCCAACTTTAGTGATTTCTCACCAGTGAGAAATTCACAAGCGTTTACATATGCTGAATTTATTCAAGTTATATATACCTCGAATAAGTGTATTTATCTCGTTTAAAAACCGCACATCTGGAGTGGTTCGGCGTCCCTGTTGTTCGCACTTGGACGAGGAAGAGGAGTAAGAAACCAGTTGTCATATCTTGCCTTAGACCACACCTTCTCTCGATTCTTAACCAACAAAAAGCATATTTAGGTGATGTTCCAGTTGCGAGATGCATTCATTCTTCGTGGGGACACATCATTGCTGCACGAGCTGGACGGCGAGGGATTGAGTGCCTTTCTTAAGGCAAAGAGGGTGGTTGTGTAGTACTGGAAGAGTGAAGTTTTCCGAGGGCCTTTTTCAAGGCTAGCGACGAATGAACTGAAAAAGTTTAAAGTCTCTATAAGACATTACCTGACCTGACCTGACCAAAATGCATTCAGTGTTAACTGTGAGGGAGCGGAGGAGGGCAGAAAAAACGGTATTGTTACGACCAGCATCGAAAATTGTCTCTGCTTGGAGCAGCCGCCACACACACACATACGCGCGCGCCACTCTTTTTGTTTGGTGACTTTCGAGTTAGCATTAACCACTAGCGTGAATCGTGCGACGAGAAGAGACCGAAAAGATGTCATCATTGCTGAAAAATAATCTGCCAGTCCTCCTTACAATTGTAAATTACATTCAAGCGAAAGAGTTAATTTTATTGTTTTCTATCCATATAATACTGCGAACAAATACATTTTGTTTGGTGATTTTTCAATCAAGTGCATTTAATAGGAAAGCTTCTGTAGATTATTCTTCCCCTTCAGTGGAACATTTTCGTATTCAATATTGGATGTATAAAATGAAATATTCTTTAATTCATTCATTCAGAATGGATTCAGATGCAACTTCAAACAAATGATCACAAATCAACGATAGTCCTACGTCAACCTTGCGGTTATACCACAGATATAACCCACTTACTGTTTTTTTTTATAGAAAAATCACACTAAAACCAAATATTTGATATCTCGTTTAAAAATTGAAATTCATTTTTCTCAAAAACGATTTTTTTTAATTTTCAAAAAAAAAGTTTGATAAGCCCTTATAATTTCCAACAAGTCACCCATACATTAAAAGATGGAAACTTTTTCAGGAAAAATGTCTTTCTATCACCATGTTTTCTTTGAAAAAAATACTACTAATCCTAATTTTGTTTAAAGTCAAGATAGTGATATAGCGTATTCGAATAAGTTTTAGATCTTATTGAAACATGAACATTTGTCGAAGACATTAACTTTCTATCTTTTATGGTTTCTGGAATACATGGCATTTTTGTATGGAGACTCCTGAAAAAAAATGTTTTGCTTCTAACATTTTTGTGTGCAAATTCTCGCGTTTGGCATGTTCTTGACCTGTTTATTTGCAGAACATGTAAATCGCTGTACAACGTATGCCTCGCGGTCTAGGCTACTGGATTTTCTTTCTACTTAACAACAGACACAACTGTTCTCTTCAACGTCTAACTTCCGACACGAACAAAAACAACGAATAACGAATAATGTTTACCACTAGCTAGAAATCTCTAGCGAAAATAAATTTTACTCGCGTTTGTGTGTCGCAAACAAAATTGATTTTCACGTGTCAGGCAACAAAATCACCGACAACAGTATCCCACTTGGGGCACAATTTGCATCAATGTAGACCGCAAAGTGTTACTATCAACACGGATCCAGTGAGAAACAAAACCCTTCCGTTTATACACTTGATGCAACAAAAGTAAATATTCTTATTCTATTTGAGTATCTGAATCATCAAGTAATTTTCGGTTACACACTTTGAAAGTTGCCGAGATACAATCCACCGCACCTTGGTATTTGTTTCCAGTTCTCAGAAATATAAGTACGAGGGTCGTTCAAAAAGTATTTTTCAGTGCCCCAGCGCCATTTCGCATAAAAAGTTGGAACTACAAAATTTTTACCATGTGATTTCACAACATTTCTAAGCAGTTTGCAAGAAACCTTGGTCGGATCGGATGCGTCGTACGTGTACGTGTCTACCATTCGTTTTCTGACCGCGAAAAACAATAGTGGTGCTGAAATTCATCGAGAATTGTGTTCAGTGTATGGTGTATGGTGTATGAGTCTTCAAATGGTGAACCGATGGCGGAAAGAGTCCCAACAAGGCGATAATGCGCGGCCCCATTCTGCTCGCGTAACTCAAGAGCAATTGAAAAAATTCAAAAGGACTGTGTTCGAGCATCCTCCTTACTCCTCAGACCTCGCCCCTAGCGACTATCACTTATTCCCGGTGATGAAACAGGCGTTCGGCGGTCAGCGATTTGATAACACTGAAGAATTTCGTGACGCAGTTACATCGTACTTCAAAAAGTTGGACGCTACGCACTTCGCGCTCGGAATAGAAAAACTCGTGCCATGCTATGAAAATGCCTCGAACGTCACGGCGATTATGTAGAAAAATAGAAAATAAAACGTAGATTACGAAAATCAGCTTGTTTTTTGTCCTAACTTTATTTTTCCGCGATTTCTGGGGCACTGAAACTTAGTTTTTGAACGACCCTCGTACATTGTCTTGCTTCGTGTCATTTTTATGTTATCAAAAAATAGGGTGACCAAAACTATCGATGAAAAGAAAATACAACTTTGTTATCATTACAGATAGAGGTAAACATAGTTCGACAATGTTGAAGTCCCAGTTATTTGAGACATCTTTGCAGAACAAAGTTTTTGTTATCTCTGGAAATAACCGATATAGCGTCTTTTTTCTAGGTTGCGTTAGGGACACCATGAAAAAAACATATTTTTTGCTCTATCTTTTATATTTCAAATTCTACATGCAAACTGTCTTCGGAAGACTTTTAGAGATAATTAATACAAACATTTGACGATACAGAACTTTTCAATGTCTCAACTTCACTCAAAGTTATTGATATTTCTTCCCAAAAAATATGCTCTCTTCAATTGTTTGTAATTTTTTTCTGGGGCAAACATAAATAAAGTTTATTAGCGGTATTTGAAAGAGCATATTTCACTTTACATGATGTGTGATTTTCAAAACTATGTTATTTTTTGTGTTTGAGTAAATTAAATTTTAAATCATGAGTTTTTGGGTAAAAAATCAACAATAACTTTGAGTAGGATTAAGATATTGACAAGTTCTGCATCGCAAAATCTTGGTCTTGATAAGCTCTAAAGGTCGTACGAAGACAATTTTGATGTATAATTAGAAATATAAAAGTTAAAACAAAAAAAAACGTGTTTTTCATGATCACCCTAATGCAACTTAGAAAAAAAAGGCTTCTTTTATATCTACATGAAATTTTTTTGGAAAATGTTGCGACTTTTGAGCTTATCAATACCAACATTTTGTGATGCAGAATTTGTCAATATTTTAATCCTGCTCAAAGTTATTGATGGGTCTTGACCCAAAAACTCATGATTTAGTAGTAGCCATTTAGGCGTTAAGTTTTCTGGTCCATTACGTTATGGTAAATTACACAGTAGTAGCCATTTAGGCGTAAGGGTATTCTTTCTGTTTTCCATTGTTCAGCAGACCGGACAGCGGACACAGTTGATATTGATCATTGTTGGGTTATTTATAGAACAGCAGTCCGATGTTTCTTGCAGAGCAGAGCAGTTGTATGGATGAATCGATCTTTGTTCCACCGTGGATCGATTGCCATCGTTGATGATGGTTGCTTGGACGTAGTTATTCTATAACAACACAAAGATGGTCAATTGAGGGCCCTGAGTTTAAACTCACGATCGATCGTTTGGTAAGCGGACGCGCAACCAAGTGACTACGAAGACCCCCAATTTTAATTTACTCAAACATAAAAAATAACATAGTTTTGAAGATCACATTTTATGAAGAGTGAAATTTATTCTTTCAACAAATATTTTTTATGTTTGTCCCAGAAAGTATGACAAACAAATGAAAAGAGCGTGTTTTTGGGAGCAAATATCAATAACTTTGAGTGAAGTTGAGATATTGACAAGTTCTGCATCGCAAAATGTTTGTATTTGTAAGTTTTAAAAGTCGTTCGAAAACATTTTGTATGCAGAATTTGGAATACGAAAGTAAGAATTAAAAAAACAGTTTCATGATGACCCTGACGCAACATAGAAAAAAGGCGCTATATCGGTTATTTCAAGAGACAGAAACAAACTTTGTTCTACAAAGATGTCTCAAATAACATTATCGAATTTTGTTCACCTCTATCTATAAAGATAGGAGAGTTATCCCCAATAACTTGATGAGGATATTGACAAGTTCTGCATCGTAAAATGTTGGTCTTGATAAGCTCTAAAAGTTATATGAAGACAGTTTTGATATAGAATTTGAAATATAAAAGTTTTCATGGTCACCTTAATGTAACTTAGGAAAAAAGCGCTAAATCGGTTATATTAAAAGATAGAAAAAACTTTGTTCTACAAAGTTGTTTAAAATAACTGGGGCTACAACATTGTCTAACTATGTTTATTTCTATCTCTAAAGATAAGAAAGTTAGATTTTGTATTTCTTCAACAATTTTGGTCACCCTATTTTTGATAACATAAAAATGAGCGCTCTATCATATCTAACAACTTTGTCCAAGAAAATTTTGTCTCAAGATTAAATATCTTCCACAAAGTTGTGTTTTAACTAAGTTGCATTAGGGTAACCATGATAGAAACGGTTTTTTTTTTACTTTAACTTTTATATTCAAAATTCTACATCAAAACTGTTCTTGTATGACTTTTAAAGCTTATGAATACCAATATTGTGCGATGAATTTGTCAATATCTTAATCCTGCTCAAAGTTATTGGTTGGTAAAGTTAAACTCATAATTTCGGTTTGAATTTACTCAAATACAAAAAATAAAATATCTTTGAAAATCACATATTATATAGAGTGAATTATGTTCTTTCGAATTCCGCTGACAAACATTTTTTGTGTTTGCCCCAGAAAGAATGGCGAGCAATTGAAGAGAAGCGTGTGTTTTGGGAAGAAATATCAATAACTTTGAGTGGAGTTGAGATATTGACAAGTTCTGCATCGCAAAATGTTTGTTTTGGTAAGTTTTAAAAGTCTTTCGAAAACAGTTTGTATGCAGAATGTGGAATACAAAAGTTAGAGCAAAAACAGTTTTTTTTCATGCTGACCCTAACGCAAGTTAGATAAAAGGCGCTACATCGGTTATTTTAAGAGACAGAAACAAACTTTGTTCTACAAAGATGTCTCAAATAACATTGTCGAATTTTGTTTACCTCTAGGGGAAGTGGGGGCAAAGTGGTCACCCTAAGGAATATGTCCATTTCCAGTGCCCACATACCGTTTCAATTTCCGTTTCTCGAAGAATATTATAGTTCAACTTACTGTTCTTCAAGATAGAAAACGGCTTTTACTATAAAAATTCAAAATAGTACACTCTCATCATTATAAAAAAGGTGAAACATCGAACTTTTTTTTGCTTAGAGGTAAAGTGGTCACCTAATGGGGGCACCCGCACATATAAAGCTAAATAAGATAGATTTATGCGTTTTTTTCGTCCAAATTTGTTCAAATCATATTTGATATGGTAGCTACATGTATGAAATAAGCTTGGCGTATTCACCTAAAGTCTGTAACCAACGCTTTCATGGTTACAATAATCCTATGGTTACAGGGACAGCTTAATTAGTCCCATTCAATTTTTGTAAATCGTTCAAGTTGTCAGTAAATGTATAAACATGAAATATTTGAAAATACTCCATGTTACGTGTTTGAGTGTCAAATATTAATGTTTATTAGCGTAAGGTTGGTATATTTGATTTATATTATTTTGTCTAGTTACTTTAATATGTTGCCAGTTTTGTTCTCGTTTTTTTTTTGTTATATAAAATATATATAAGGAAAACAAGTAATCCATTTTCTTGCCATAAAATTCAAATTCCGCCGCAATACCAACCTCCCCAAATGAAATTGTACTTTGCTGCTGTCATCGTCATCTCTGCTCTGTTGCTGCTTCGCAAAGGCGCGAACGTACGTGGCGATCGGTGTATGGCTGGCTTTTGTTGGATGCTGCGTCCCCAGAATGGTATATAAGGATGCTGGGGACCATTATCGCGGCTTTTTTGTCTTGTTGTGGGAGTGAGGAATCGCGGCTAGTCACTCGCTACACGTGACTTGGCGTTTCGTAAAAAAAAGTTCTCGTAACTAGTTAAAGTAAAAGATCCTGGAGATCTTGAAGAGTGCTAGTGACACCACACGTTAGCCAAGGTCTGGTGGAGTCGTCGAGTGGAGTGATAGTGTGGTGTGATGTGTTATCGGTCCACGGACAAAAAAAAACGTAATTACGTCGTGAGTGCACGGGCGGTCTTTGTTAGGCTGAATTCATACCTAAAAGTGAATTTGAACGCTAGACCGAGATCTGTGACCGCCCAAAGTATCGTTACACTCCACTCGGCCATCGTTAGTCACTCGCGGGTGTTTTGTGCACATGGTACCACTCCCCGGGCAAAGTGCAAAGAAACGCTGGCCTCCGCTACATAAAGGCCTTTCGCCGCTGCATCTGGAATCACCTCGTCGTCTTCGTCGTCTGGGAACCCTACACAGCTGCGTACGTTCGTCGGAAGCCCGCCGACGTCACCGAGAGAGCCCGTCCTGCCAACTATGTCGACCACCGTTCATCACGGCCGCAACGATTCAAAGAGTACTCAATGAATGGAGTGAAGCAAGTTATCAAAGAGAATATATATTGTATTTCACACACACAATCAAACATTCCCTATGAATTTTCCTCAAAAATATATATGTTAGGTCTTACTAAATTAAGCTGTATATCTATTATCTGTTCAACAAATTCCTATGTTCTTTGCTTGTTTTCCGCTTACTTGTATCCACTTTATTAAATATATACCATAAAAGAACATAACCCTGTAGCCATAGTGTGTTACGAAAAGTGCGATTCGTTGAAATATTTTCAGGTGACCGTGATAGAAAACGACCCTGTCCGTTCTCAACAAAAGAGGTCATTGCAAGACCCACCCCAGATGGTTGCCGTGGCTAGACCAGCAATCAGGGGCGTAGCCAGGGGTCCGTCTGACCCTTGAAGAAAAAGAGAACGAGTCGCATAATATTCACAAGCAGTTTCAAGTCTCAATTTAAATTTTCTCTTGCATACAAAAACGTAGTAAGAAGCACATAACGTTCCGCATAACGAGTTTTGGTTTAGTTGGAGTGGCATATTCATCCAGGGTTAAAGCCACAAAAGGATCTTCTTCAAAAGCAGAATGTGATGAGGTATATCAGCTTTAGTAAACACAATATTGTAAGTTGTTATTTACCTATGAACACTTTGCCCCCAAACATCAGAATAATTTCTATGCTATTTTCTCGCTGAGATTAAACAAAATATCTGTTCACCTCTACTAGTGATCTGTTCCTTTCTGTTCTAGAATATGTGAACAGTCGTCCAAACTGATGATTTATCCAATATATCAGATTGAATAAACTAAATTTCACGAGAAATTCCTTATATACCATGCACACAGAACTACGGCCGAATGGCTATCGAGAGAGTAATTTCTGTTTTTATTTGTATTTTGACATGTGACAGCTCTACTGAAGTACAGGGTGACTCGAAAGTCATTAAATTCTTCAAACATAAGGTGACTATCAATACGGTATCCATAGTCAACAGTTATACTACCAAACAAGCAGGTGACCAATTTGCCCCCAGTACCCCTATCTATAAAGGTAGGAGAGTTATATTTTTCATTTCATCTACAATATTGGTCACCCTATTTTCGATAACATGAAAATGAGCGCTCTATCATATGTAACAACTTTGTCGAAGACAGTTTTTGTCTAGAGAATAACTGTCGAGCTCTAAATGTTAATTTCCCCATGACCATTATGCAATGGTGATTGGCACACCGATAAATGAACTTGTTTTGGTTTCGAGACCAAACATGCTCAGATTTCAAATCTCAAATCATCAACTATTCATTTTTGGGCAATGGCAAGCAAGTTCATGTCAAATCTTGTTTCAGACTTATCGGGTTCGAATTTAAAAACCACTTCCAAGGGGAACGAGCCGAAATTCGTATTTATCGTTAATCATCCCCACAGTCACCACTTGAGCGAGGCATCGGCACTACTAGCGAGCAGCAACCCAGACTAAACATCCGCGACCGGTCGGTTCAATGAACCAGTAAATATGAATCAATGCATTGGAGTAAAGTCGAAAATAACACACCGCCATCAAACGGGAACGGGTTGTATTTGAATTTGTTCATGTTGTGGCCCTCCCCGACAAAAAAAAAAAACAAAAAAAAGCGATGAGCAATCAATGTCTCGGAATGATTCATAAAGCGAATCGCTCGAGAATGGTTCGATGTCTTGCCGCATCACTCTCCATTTCTTGTTCGCTAATAGACTTATCACGTCTCCGCCACCGGACTGATCGGAGTATCGGAGCATTAGCGGGAGGTCGGCCTATTTTGATTGCTAATTAGCAAAAATGATTTCGTACACCCAAGGGGAATGGGGAATTCCCGCGAGGGATTCGTTATTTAGCGGATTCTCGATGAAGTTTAAGGTCGAGCACTGATATTTCCACCTGAGAGGCTACGAGCTCGAGGCTTGTTGTTTCTTTTACTTTGGTTTTGTTTCGGTTGGGTAATGGGTAGACACGTAAATACACGTTGCGAACGGTGGAAGATGTGGCATGCGGTGGGCTTCCTTTTGGTAAACTGAAGATCTGGTCTTCTCCCGGAGCTAAAGAACGCAAACGATGGTGGAAATTTTTTGTTTTGCTGATTTTTGTTGCATTGCTTGAAATGAGATCATAGGTTATTTTGCGACGTGATGTAAGGGATTGAAAATGGAGATGGTTTGATTATCTTTCGATGCTTAACGAAACTTACGCACTGTCATTCGGAACGAGGTCATGACCCAGTAAATCAAGCTCAAGTTCACACGCAGTCTTCGCACCAGGAGAAAAAAGCAATCATAAATATTTCGACGCTTTTCTCTTCATCGTGCGCTGTAGTTAACGAGACGGAGTCGGAGTGGGTTTAGGTTCTAGTATTGCTCGTCGTTCACTAAGATAAATCACGATGTTGCGGCGATGGCCTCATCTGGGGCGGCATCAACGGCACTCGAGAGACAGAGCGAAAAGCGCCAACATTAAAGACGGAAAGCCGACCCACAGCATCGCTCGTGTCCGCCATTCCGTGAAATGGCGGGAGTTTCGCGCACTCACGTTTTCGGGGGAGGTCGACCTGTCGCACTAATTAATTGGAAGCGATAGACGGCATCCAAACGAGCCGTGGAGAAATGAAATCTCAGCGATCACCGCGATCTGAGTCATACCTCATACCAGAGTGTGTGGAGGGAATAGAAAACAGCAAATAAATTCCCAAATTAACAAGCGTACCAACGTGTGACCTTACGAGTGCGATGATAAATTGATTTCTTTGAAGATGTCAGATTTGTGAGCTTCTCTGGGAGATTCTTTTTCTTTTCACGCAATGAATGTGGTTTCGGTTCGTGTGGTTTAAGTCGAAGTGATAAAGCTGACATCAAACGAGTTCTATGGCTTTTCAACGGTCGCCACAAACACATCTGTGCTGTCGCTGGAATTTGTTACATTGGTTGGGGGGTGATGACATGTCGTATAACATTAGAGCTTCACTGTACAATTCCTCGTACAGATGGTAAATTATGGTTTACAAATAATGAACGTTTGGAATTTTTAATAACACGTCTGTTGTGTAACAGAGGAATATATTAGAGGAGCATTTAATCGCAAATCGTACCAGAAGTATAAAATCCAACGCGACTCTCAGAATAAACGATTCGTAACTTTCGTCTTTATGAATTTGTGGGTGCAGGTGCGTGTATGTGTGGAAAAGCGTATGTATATGTGTGAGTATCATCACTCCTTACAATATTTGTACCCACGAACGAATGAAAATGAAAAATACGAATCATTCTGTCTGAGAGTCGCTTAGGATTTTGTACTTCTGATACGATTTGCAATTAATTCCGCCTCTAATTTACTCTCCAAATTTTATATGAAACTAGCTGACCCGGCAAACTTCGTCCCGCCCAACATTTGTTTTTTGTTATCAATACCTTCAAACATTCACGTTTTCTTACTATGAGCACGTAAATGGGTCCAATCGCAAAACTGTTCATTGATTGATCTTTTAATCTACCCTTTAAAATTACCTTTAACTATAAAATTCCTAGTATTTCTAACAAAACTCGTAATTATAAAATCAGATTATTTTCAGACACAATTCTCGTTCAAAATTTTTCCAACACTTGCAAATAACATGTTTCTACGTTACATGGAATGAATGTTTGATACAGAAAACATGATAAAATGAAGACAGACCTAAATTGGACAATTCCTTTCTCGAGCTTTGCTCTTATCAACACATTCGGCGATACATTTTTATTTATATACTAGCTGACCCGGCAAACTTCATCTCGCCCAAAATTCATTTTTTGTTATCACATCCACGTTTTCCTACTAAGCGCACGTTCATGGGTCCAATCGCAGAACTGTTCACTGATTGATCTTCTAATCTACCCTTTAAACAATTTTTTTACTTTAAAATTTCAGTACTTCTATCAAAACTCGACAATATAATATTAGATTATTTTCAGACACAATTCTCGTGCTGGAATTTTCATCCACCTGCAAATAACATATTTCTCCGTTACATGGAATGAATGTTTGATACAGAAAACATGATAAAATGAAGACAGCCCTAAAATGGACAATTCCTTTCTCCAGTTTTGCTCGTATCAACACATTCGGCAATCCATTTTTAAACGGTTTTATTTAGCTTGTCCTGTAATCTGTTTGTATGTTTTTTTTATCCAAAATATATATTTGTATTAAGGCTCATATGGCGTCAGCCTAACGGGGCCGGGAGTTCAATATTTAGACAATGTTTGCTTACAACTATGTTAGTAATATGTAACCGATTACTCGCGGTTGGCTCGAGGTTAGTATTACAAGTGTTCTCATAATTGGGATGTTGCAGTCTTCAGTGCTCTGTACGTGTGCCCGACATGGGATACTTCCTATTGGGATGCAGCTGACCGTTAATCAGCAATGCCCCCCTAGTGTGCACCCCATATCAAGCGTGGTGCGTCTTTCTCGACTCGAGGAATCCAGGATAGAATGATCACTAGCCGGCGCATCTGTTACACATTTTTTGTGTTTCATCCAAAATTTACAGATTTTTCTAAATAACGTTACAATAATGCAGTTAATATTTTTTTTTCCATTTCACCTATTTTATTCAATCATCAGCAATCATCAACTCGAGTAGAGTTGTCATGAGCGGTACAACCTTTGGCTCTTGTTGAATGTTCAGTGGACTGCACAACCTTTGGCCCGTGTATCTGTAAAGAGTGTGTGTATGTATTGCCGTGACTAAGTAAAAGTTTATAGATCGGATAGGAGGGATATGAAACAGGGACACAACGAAGGAAACATCATTAAACGTTGACATCGGCGTTTCTGAGGAACAGGTATAGATGGAGCAGAAGATCAGGATCACGGCTACCTAAGATATGCTCTGGAGAGCTGAGAGCGGGCAACATGGAACCGGATATACGACCAGACAACATGCTCGATGTCGTGGTAGCCATCGCCACAATCCCATAGATTGCTTGCTGCGAGCCCAATGCGATAAAGATGCGCGTTTAGGTTGTAGTGATTGGACATAAGCCGAGATATCACGCGAATGAAATCACGACCTACATTCAATCCCTTGAACCATGCACTCGTCGAGACCTTAGGGATAATCGTGTGTAACCAACGACCGAACTCATCTTCACTCCACATGCGCTGCCAACTTACGAGCATATACTGACGAGGAATGTGGAAAAATTCATTATAAGCAATTTGCCTTTCAAAAAGTGTGCCTTCTAAAGCGCCCACCTTAGCTAGCGAGTCCGCTTTCTCATTCCCCGGAATCGAGCAATGAGAGGGAACCCATGCTAAGGTAATATTGAATAATTTTTCGACCAAAACACTCAATAGTTGTCTTATTCTTGTTAGGAAATAAGATGAGCATTTATCAACTTTCATTGAGCGGATTGCCTCTATTGAGCTGAGACTGTCTGAAAAAATAATGGTCGATGGGCAATGTTTCAATGATCCCTAATGCGTAATATATCGCACCCAGTTCAGCGACATACACGGAACAAGGATCTTTGAGTTTGAAAGAGGCACTGGAATTTTCATTGAAGATGCCGAAGCCAGTGGACCCGTTTATGAATGAACCGTCAGTAAAGAACATTTTATCAGATCTAACTTTCCCATATTCTGCCGAAAATATCGGCGGAATAGAATCGGAGCGTAGGTGATCTGGGATTCCATGGATTTTTCGTCGCATGGACAGATCAAAAAAGACAGAGGAATTGCAGAAGTATGGGAAGCAAACTTGGTTGGAGATGCCTGGTGAAGGGTGCACGTCGTGGGTAAGGTACTCATGGTATAAAGACATAAAACTTGACTGAGGAGTCAGTTGGAGTAGATTTTCGAAGTAATCAATCACCAATGGATTCAGATCTTGCAGATTTCTCATCCGTTGCAAGATCTTGCAACGGATGAGAAATCTGTAGGATAATTCTGTGAACCGAAGAGTAAGCGGGGGTACTCCTGCCAAAACATCGAGACTCTTCGTATGTGTCGAATGCAAACACCCCATGGCTATACGCAAGCAACGATATTGTATTCTCTCCAGCTTGAGAATATGAATCCTGGCAGCTGATCGGAAGCAAAAACTGCCATATTCTAACACTGATAATATCGTTGTTTTGTACAACTGAACGAGGTCTCCTGGATGGGCACCCCACCATGTTCCGGTAATTGTTTGGGAAAATTGATTCTTTGCTGGCATTTCTGTTTCAAATACGCAATGTGTACACTTAGGTACACTTAGAATCAAAATATACACCCAGGTATTTGAAAAACATAGAGTGTTGGATCGTTTTGCCGGATAGGTGAAGCTGGAATTGGGCGGGTTCGTGCTTCCTAGAAAAACGACAATTTCAGTTTTCTCCGTAGAGAATTCGATACCCAGCTTGAGAGCCCACGTGAACAGATTGTTCAGGGTATCTTGCAAGGATTTTTGCAGAACGGATTAGTACCCGTGATGGAAATGACTCCATCGTCTGCAAGTTGTCTCAACGTGCAGTCTCTAGTTAGACAATCATCTATATCATTGACGTAAAAACTGTACAAGAGGGGGCTTAGGCAGGAGCCTTGCGGTAGGCCCATAAAACTGTAACGAGAAGATTTCGAGCTGCCATGAGAGAAAATCATGTGCTTTTCTGGCAGTAAATTGTACAGGAAATTATTGAGAATTGGTGAAAGTCCACGATTATGAAGTTTCTCTGAGAGAATTTCCAATGTGTCTGTATGTTTGTAACTTTGTAATGTGTTTTTCTGTAGCGCTGACCCACATTAATAGAAATTTGACCCCCTTTCTGCTGATCGATTGATCTGAAATTTGGAACAAACCTTTATCTATGTAGTCATTATAAAACTGCGTATTTTATGATCTTGAAAATTCAAGATGGTGGCCGCTACAAAATGGCGGATCACATATTTTCTCAAAACCTCATCGATATGGGTATCAAATGAAAGTGCTTGACTAGTAGATCACAGCAGATCATGAAAAATCCAAACCTAAGATGGCCGCAAATACAAAATAGCAAATTACTTTATTAAACGGTTTTATTTAGCTTGAACTGTTTGTATGTATGTTTGTATGTCTGTAGGGTTGTCCCAAATTAATTGAAATTTGACCAATAGGAACTGACCGAATTTATAAAACACCTTTATCTCTGCTGTCATTTTAAAACTGCTTATCTTGAAAAATCAAATTTGGCCGCCGCTACAAAATAGCTGATTTCATATCATCTCATAAAAAGGAAGATAGAGATAGGTTCAACAAACGAACGAATTTGACATGGAGAACACACTATGTATTTTCTGCAATCCACTCAACATCGGTATCAAATGAAATTATTTGACTGATAGAATACAGTACAATGGTTTTACTGTAGAGAAATATTCTAATGAAACAGATAATGTACTAAAAACTAGAAAATAAAATACGTAAAAAAACTTTTTAAGTTAAACGGTTTAATTGTGATTAAACATAATAATGTACTAAAAGCTAGAAAATAATTAGGCAAGTGGAAGTTAGCAGTTATCACACCTCTCCTTCATTAGTCTAGGGCATTGATAAGACTAAAATAAAATCGTGGGGCACGTTGGGTTTCCATTATCCACAATTGGCGACTTCATCATATGTCCCACGATTTTATTTTAGTCTTATCAATGCCCTATACTAATGAAGGAGAGGTGTGATAACTGCTAACTTCCACTTGCCTAATTATTTTCTAGCTTAAGCTAGCTTAAAATATGTGCATTATTGTTATGGGACCCCCTCTCTTTTTCAGAGGTGGAAAAGGGTGTCTTACCATCATAGAAACATTTCTCGTATCCAAAAACCCTCACATCCCAAATTTGGTTCCGTTCGCGTGATTGATACTCGAGTAATGCAGCCCCCTCTTTAGGGAGAGGGGAGGAGTGTCAAACCACCATAGAAACGTGTATTTTCCCCTACAACCTACCGAAATTGGTTCCATTTGCTTGATTAGATCTTGAGTTATGCATAAACTTATGCTCCATCTGCATGGTAGCCCCCCTCCCCCTTAGAGAAAAGGGAGGAGTGTTGATTCACTATAGAAACCTCCACATGCCGAAGTTGGGTCGATTTGCTTGATTAGTTCTCGAGTTATGCAGAAATTTGTGTTTCATTTGTATGGCAGCCCCCCTTCGAGAGGGGGGAGGAGTGTCTGCTTACCATAGAAACTTTTTTTGCTCCATAGAACCTTCATATGCCAAATTTGGCTCCATTTGCCTGATTAGTTTTTGAGTTATGCAGAAATTTTTTGTTCATTTGTATGGCAACCCCCTCTTAGAGAAGGGGGGGGGGTCTCTGCTCACCATAGAATCGTTTCTTACCCCCTAAAACCTGCACAAGCCAAATTTGGCTCCATCTGCTTGATTAGTTCTCAAGTAATGCAGAAATTTGTGTGTCGTTTGTATGGCAGTACACCCCCCCCCCTCTCATTAGAGAAGGGGGAGGAGTGTCTAACCACAATAGAAACATTTCTTGCACACCAAAACCTCAACATGGCAAATTTGGTTTCGTTTGCTTGTTCAATTCTCGAATAATGCAAAAATTTGGGTTTCATTTATATGGCAGCCCCCCCTTAGAGAGGGAGGAGGGATCTCGAACTATCATAAGAACCTACCCCGATCCCTAAAACCATGTCGATCGGTTCAGTAGTTTTCGAGTCCATAAGAATCAGACAGACAACATTCCATTTTTATCTAGGTAGTGCGGACTGAATCAAAACGGCTGTCAAAAAAGATCCAATTGAAATGTCAAAAGAGATTCAACGATCAGGAGTGTTATTTTTCTTATGATAATCAACACTATAAAAGAGGTATTGTTGTCAAGGGCAAAAATAAGTAAAATTATAAAATGAACGAACTACATTTTTCCGTCAATTGTTTAATTAACCATTGCATCTCTAAAAGAGCATCTCAGCCTTTCACTGAGCAACGCATTTTTAATGTCCCCTCTTTTTGTCATAACGTTTTTCCGAACGTAATAAAAACAAACAAAGTCAGAGTCACGTAAATGTTTACTCCTGCGATTTGGAAATATTCGATAAAAAGTGGAAGGAAGAGCTGCCAGATGATTTTTTAAAAAAGTCTGTAAAAACATGTGAATGTCTGTTAAAAATGTGGAAAAGTCTGTAAAAGTGTGCAGATCTATAGAAATGTCTTTTAACGTTAATTTTCACTTATTCATTAATACTTTGTACATCACGATGCACGTAAGATTGTATTCTGTATATATATATATATACAGCCATTCCATGCCAAACTAATATAGTGGTTCTCATATCTTCGTCAAAAGTGGTAATTTTGTTCTTTATTGCAAAACATTAAACTCGTATTTTTTTAATTTGTCATTAGGGTGCCCATTTCCATTTTAGGGTGATCCCAAAAATCATTTTTTTCCACTTTTTCCCAAAATGACTTTTTTCAAAAATTTATAACTTTCGAACCACTCAACCGATTTAGATGATCGACATATCAAATTTAAGCCAATGAGCTTTAATTGAGAAATATTTAACTTGCATATAATATGGATCCTATTTTTAATATGGATTGAAAGCTGAGAATTTTTGCATAAAATATCTCAATATCAGAGATGCTATTTTTTCGTTTTTGAAATATGATTTTGCAAAACTAATCGATGGTTCGAAAAACAATTTTTCCCCATTTTTCCCACTACAAAAAGTCATAACTTTCGAACTATTGGACCGATTCATATCATCGACATATCAAATTGAAGCTTACGAGTTATTTTTCTTTGAAAAAATATTAGTTTTGCGAAAAAATTGAATTTTGTTCTTGTAATTATGGATTGAGTTATTTTTTCATAGTTTTCTCGGTTAAAGATAGGAGCGCTATATTTTTATATATTTTTTATGGAAAGCTGAGGATTATTTACTTAACAAATCTCGATATCAGAGATGCTATAATTATCGTTTTTAAGTTAGAATTTTTAAGATCTTCGATCAATATTCATATGTGACTAAACTAGACCTATGCTACTAGAATCCAATCATCCCTCAAGTGTTAATTTTGCTTATTGGCTTCAATTTAATATATCGATCATCTAAATCGGTTCAGTAGTTCAAGTGTTATGATTTTTTGCAGAAAGTTATTTTTGGACAAATGGGGGAAAAATGATTTTGTTTAAATCATATCTAAAAAACGAAAAAATAGCAACCCTGATATCGAGATATGTTGTGTAAAAAATCCTCAGCTTTCAAGAAAAAATATAAAAATATATAGCCCCCTCTAGTCCAAAGTCATAAAAAAATAGAAAACGACTACAATCAATAATTACTAAAATATAATGTTTGTTTTTCGCAAATTAAATATTTTTTTATAAAAGGCTAGGTCAATTTTATATGTCGATCATCTAAATCGATTCAGTGATTCAAAAGTTATTAATTTTCATTTGTCATTTTTGGGAAAAAGTGGAAAAAAATGATTTTTCGGACCACTTAATAACTTATGTGCTGTAAGTGTGTTTAAATGTTTCAACGATCTACACATACATACATACACATACATACACAAACATGCGCGTTGTTAATTTTTATAAAACACAGTATTTCTCCGTTGATATATTGGACATCCACCAAGGCTTGCGGTCTTGTCGTTTTTATTTATAAAAAATGCAGTGTATATTTTCCATCCGCCATGCAAGGCTATACAAGTTTTAGATCACCACACGGCCTGGAACCATGTCTGTCGTAACAATATCGAACAGTAACCCATATTACGTCATAAGCAGACCCGAAAGCAAATGTAAGTTGTTGAAAATAGAATGAAAATTTTTATTCGATGTTGTTTGAATACTTAGAAGACATAGTCCTGACCCTAACTTAACTATTTTTCAATAAATCTCCTTGCATTTCAGCAAAACAATCTTATCTAGAACAGAAAATAATTATCAGAGACAATTTTCGTTCAAGATTTTTCCTTACCTGAAGAGAATGCAATTGTTCATTAATTGTGAATAACCGTATCCTCTTTTTCGTCTGCAATGATGTCAAGGCAAAAGTACTTATGTGTATGAGTTCCAAACATCATACACACCAGATGGGCCAACAAGAAGGACTGCCGGGCCGCAGGTTGAGTATCGCTGGTCTAACGTCATGTGTATTGATATATACTAAATATAATAACTTTTCTGTATTAAAACTATGGAAAAATGTCATATGGTGAGTCAAATATTTTTGATGTGATGAATGTTTTACAGATATGTCTGTAAATTTACAAACATATTTGTAAATCTGGCATCTCTGGTGGTCTGAGAATTTATTGCAAGAAATCGCTTGAAAACATGCATGAATTTGCTTGAGAATGGAGTGGATTGAGTCCGCACCACTTAGATTTTTATATGTATAGATGGGTTTCACAAGCCATGTACATATTAACCACAAAAACACTAAATTTCTAGCGAGCAAAATAATATTGGGTTGGGGAAAAAGAAATGTCGTATATTGTCAATATATGGCAACACTTAAACATATCTTGTGTTGTACTTATCGCATCGGGTCATACTATACGGCTATTTAAAGACGACAATCTGTGCTACAAGTGTCGTTTTGACAGTGTTGTGATTGTCCTTTTCAGTCTCAAGATATAGCGCGTCAAAGATGGAGTCCACCAGGCAAGAAATTCGCCATATTTTACGTTTTTACTACCTGCGAGGTAAAACTGCAACGAAGGCGGCCGAAAAAAATCGTGTAGTTTATCGACCCGATACTGTAACGATTCGCACAGCACAGCGTTGGTTTGATCGATTTCGTTCTGGTGTAGTGGCTGTCGAAGATACACCCCGTACTGGTAGGCCAATCGTCGTGGAAACCGATAAAATCGTTGAAATCATCCAAGTAGACGGGCATGTGAGCACTCGCTCGATTGGCCAGGAACTGGGTATAGACCTTAAAACCGTTTGGGACCATTTGCAGAAGATTGGATTCCAAAAAAAGCTGGATGTAGAGGTGCCACATGAGTTGACGCAAAAAAATCTTTTAGACCAAATCAACGCCTCCGATGCACTGCTGAAACGGAACGAACTCGACCCATTTTTGAAGAAGATGGTGACTAGTGATGAAATGTGGATCACGTACGACAACCTAAAGCGAAAAAAGTCGTGGTCGAAGCGCGGTGAGCCGGCCCAAACCATCGCCCGGATTGATGGTCAGGAAGGCTTTGCTGTGTGTTTGGTGGGATTGGAAGGGAATCATCCACTATGAGCTGCTCAACTATGGCCAGACCCTCAACTCGGTTTTCTTCTGTGAGCAGCTTGACCGTTTGGAGCAGGCGATTGACCAGAAGCGGCCAGAAATGATCATTTTAAGTATGTTAAATGAAGCGTCAAATTTCGATCAGAAATACGACAATTCTTTTTCCCCAACCCTATATATCGGTGCTTGTCGCCATCTGAAAAGTTTATTTTTGTTGTTTTATCATAACGTTTCACCTATACACACACCAAAATGAGTATACATAATTGAGTGTAATGCAATACACTGAAATAATATATTATAACTGTCCAACAGTTGATTGTTTCAATAATCTAGAGAGTGGCCATCTTATCTCGGGTAGTCGTCTTCCCCCGCCTTTCTCTATAAACTAGCCATGAAAAAATGGAAAATTTGATTTTTCATCAATTAAACCATTTATTTTATTAAAAAACAGTATGATCTGTATGTACACAGTTGATCCTAAGTAGAACGATTACAGTGAAAATTTTATTAACTTGTTGCTTGACTCCCAAATTAATATCGTACATTTTCAGCAGCCCAAAAAAATGGAGTTTTGTCAGACACCTTTAGAAGTTTTTGTTTAAGGGGGTATTCTAGTCTAGAAATTTTAAAAAAGACAAAATTTGTTTTCTTCATATTTCTGTAGTTTAGGCATTCAAGAATATACCCTAGAAAGGAGTTATCGAAAATCCTATTATTTACCGAGTTAGAGCCATTTTTGTGATGCGGTACCTAATCTACTGCGGCCGTAACAATCATCTCCAAACGCGTTTTTCTCGAAACTAGTTTTTTCAAACTGGCGTACACGATATCTCAAGTTCTACTGAACCGATTTATGTCAAATTTATATGAAAATAATCTGCATACATCTCTCTATCGCATGAACCAATAAAAATTATAACTTTTTAATTTTACTATTTTTAAAAAATCGGTAAATGCAAAAAAAACGTTTTAAACAGCATTTTTGTTTTCAAACGGCCGCCATTTTGTTGAAACCCATGTTTTTGACTTGTCCGAGGTTCATGCCATAGCGACATCTTTACTGATTCAGAATCTGTTCGATTTTTTTGTTTCAGATAACCAGAAGGACTGGAATCGTGTACGCCATGGCACAACTTTTTTTTGAACACCCTCACTTCACCAGCATGTAACTATTCTAATTATGAATATTTTTTTTCCGTCCTATTTTTGTTTTATTGTTGAAAGATAGATAAACGAATAATGATATAATGGATAGTAAAAATATTCTTTGTTTTATTTTTACGGAGTTCGAAAAAACGTCCGAAATTCGTGTCTCTACACTAGAATACCCCCTTAAGTAAAATTTTGAAATAATATTCCAAGTGCGGCGAAAAAAATATTGTTTGTGGGTGGCAATATTGTTGCCACGGCCTTATAAAGGGTTGAAGGAAACAAGCCTTTATTATGACGACCTGAAACACTCGATTGTTATACTTCTTTACAGTGCAAAATATGATACAGAATCCTGAGATTGTTTAAACATAATAAAAATGTTTATTCAATTAATAATTGTCTGTAGTCATTTTGAAGTCTAATTCACTTCAGAATATGTTCAGTGTATAAAAATAAATGTTTTGCGCTAATTTCAAGCGAAGCTCCACAGTTATATTATCTCTCACACAAGATACCCAGAAACAGTCCTCTACATTGACAACAGAATTCCTCCGAATGTCTAAACATGAAGGGATATCTCAATGTCTTGTCTTGCAAAAATGTACCCGCACTCGAACGAACATACAGATATGAAAGTTTCGCTCGAGACCGACTGGTGAACGGAACGGCGGAACAGACGAGAACGCTTGAGAGTGGGACCTACCCCAACATAAAATACAAAGCACGGTCGACGGCGAAATGGTTCCCAAAAAATACACGAAACCGAGCGAGAGGGCCAGATGACGATATTAAACTTGGTAATTGTTTGGATGGCTGTGTGGCGAAACCATCAACAAAATCGGGAACATTGGCGGAATAGAACTTGAGAACGAAATTAGTTTCAACGGAAAATTAATTGAAAGAAAAAAATCATATATTAAACCCAATTTAGAAAAACAAAAGTTTTATGAAACAATGGCGTTTCAGAACAATTTTCGCTCGAGTGTCTTTTTCCGAAGCAGTGCTTTTAATGACAGACGTTCGGGACACAACTCTGCGGCGAACGAAAGCTGAGTTCAAAGCTCCAGTCTAGACTATTAATATAAGATGGTATATAAATTTGATGAAATTCTCCTTGAAGAGTGACTTCCCCAACACAATGACGACCAACAGTAGCAATGTAATATTTTTCTCTCGTTGTAGTAGTCATTCGACATCGACGAGTGGGCGTCCAATCCACACAAAAGTACCAGCTCGGGAGGAGGAAGTGTTAATTATATTATTATTTTTTTTTTCCAAGTAGTAGATAGCGTCGCTGAAAGTGCCACCGGCACCGCTCGAATAAATTATTTATTTATACATTTTTTTCACGGAATCCGCGGTCAGCCAGCAATATGGAACCTGGAACCGCATGGAGCGGAAAGCATTGTTCCGTAGTGCACCTTCGAGCAGAATGATATGACGAGCACCGCTGGTGTCCTTTCTTCTTCCCTATTTTCTCATTTCCTCGGAGAGCGGCTGGCGTACCTGGCCAATGACAAGTGGCTCCCATTTCACTTTGCAAGAAAGCATAAATTATTTGCTACCGCTGTGAGTAGTTGCTTGCAGAAATTTAATCACAAATTCATCCTCGAAACAAATTAGAAATCATTCTAAATGAACATCCAAACTGTCCTTTCAACAGATTTGATGTTTGCAACTGTATTTTATGTATGTATCTCTCCGAAGTTTTTACTGTCTAGAAATGTATTGAAGAGACGGAGAGGAATCTCAGACACCTCGATTCGGGCGAGCGAATGACATTAGGTGCTCATTGCCCAAGGCAGCGGAAGAAGACAAATTTCATTTCCGTCATCGTTGCTTGCATTTTTAGATGACGTTAAAATATTTGCAACCTTCCCACTGAAGATATGCTTTTGCTATGACTTTTATGAATGCAATACAGCATTTGATTGTTGACTGAGATTGGCTGATGAGACACTGTTGATGATTTTTTTTCCGGTGTCATGTTGAGGAATACTTGGCTGAGAAATGGTTGTACCATCAATCTTGTGAAAAAGTTGACGTAAAAATAGATTCAGAAAAAAAAACGAAAACATGAAATTATTTGTAATTGAGAAGATTTTAGTGTTATTTCAGTATTCCTAGTTTTCAGTTATACCAACTAGAAATGTAAAACACAACGATTTCATTATTTAATAAATTATTTATGCTCTTGAGAAAATTTCAGATGACCAACGCTTTCACAGTTCTGTTTATTTTGGGAATTATACACTTCCGGTGTAGATACTCTGGAATCTTGTGAGTATTAAAATTTCTTTCCTAAAGTTGCGCCAATTAACTGAATCCTCTGAGTATACGTTAGACTCTTTCTGTGGAATCTAATTATGTCATCAGAGTTATAAAATAACATCAGTTTCATAAAAAGGACCTACCAAAATCTGGTCCGGTTCTGCTCAAATTTTGTATATTTTTTCCATTAACAAATGTAAAATTTTCGGTGATTTCTCGATTTCCGATTCCGATTCCGATTTCTGATTTCCTGTGATTTCTTGATTTTCATAAAAAAGATAAAACTTTGACCGCTTTACACCACTCACTCTTAAGTCCGATTGAGCTGATATTTTGCATAGCATGTTTTTTCGAGAAGGTGAACATTTTTTAACTTTTTGAAATTCGAGATAATGATTTTCCTTGGCACCCTAATGTACATCCATTATTTAAAAAAAAAAAAAAGATTTTGAAGCGCTTGTTCCAATTCGGTATTTTCATGCTTATACTTTTGAAGATAATAATCGTTTACTATTCATTTTGAGATGTCAAAAAAAGATAATATTTTTTTCGGAAAACTGAGACTTGATGTATAAGAAAAATTAAGAAGGCTCGTAATTTATATTTTTGCAATATAATATTTCATATTCAACAGTTCAATTCAACAGCTGAAAAGTTTATAAGGTAACACAGTAAAACTGTTTTTTTTGCAAAATTTAATTTTATTATTCGACATAATTGCCAAAACACACCTCATTAAACTCGAGCGAATTCAATATACAGGGTTTTCCAACTTTAAATTCCGAACGCAAATTGAAATAAAACACACTTAGAATTCGAATTTCGATGAAACTTTTATTTCAAATTAAAGTTTGGTTTATGACATTATGTGTGAAATACAACATCATTCAAATGTCCACCTAGGGCTTCCTCGCACACCTTGATCCGGAACAGGTAATTTTCGATGACTTTTCGGCACATATGGGGCGGTATCTCGGTCATAGCTTCACGAATGTTGTCTTTCAAATGTTCAAGAGTTTGCGGAGAGTTGGCATAGACATGGTCTTTCGCATAACCCCACAAAAAGAAAAGTCTAACGGGCTCAAATCGCATGATCTGGACGGCCAATTGGCATCACCAAAACGCGAAATCATGCGTCCCTCAAATTTCGTTCGCAATATGGCCATGTTCGGTCGTGTTGTGTGGCACGTGGCGCCGTCCTGCTGAAACCACATGTCATCCGTATCCATATCTTCAATTTGTGGTAAAAAAAATCGGTTAACATGCGGCCATAGCGCTCACCATTCACAGTTACCGTCTCGCCGTCCTCATTTTCAAAGAAATACGGCCCGAGAATCCACCAGACCATAATGCGCACCAAACAGTGACTTTTGGCGGATGCAATGGCCTCTCAACAATCACGTGTGGATTTTCTGAGCCCCATATACGGAAATTTTGGGTGTTCACATAGCCACCGAGCTCGAAATGTGCCTCATCGCTGAAGAAAATTTGATGCGAAAATTCAGCATTTTGCTGCTGTTGTTCGTTCACCCAATCGACGTATGCCCGACGCATTCCATGGTCACCACGCTCTAATTTTTGTACCAGTTGGACTTTATATGGATGTAGGCGTAAGTCCAAATGCAAAATTCGCCACAATGATGTGTTTGACAAGCCCAATTGCTGAGCACGCCGTGGAATCGAAACATTCGGGTCATCCTCCACACTGGCAGCAACAGCAGCAATATTTTCGACCGAACGCACATTACGATGATGCACAGGTTTCACAATATCCGCTACGGATCCAGTTTGTTCGAATTTACGCACTACATTAGCGATTGTGTGCTCTGTAGACCGTCCATGACGACCAAAATCCGTCCGTAATGCTCGAGAAACATTTGCCGGTTTTTCATCATTTTTATTGTATAATTTAACAAAATTAACACGTTGTGCGATGGTAAAACGATCCATATTGTAAAATGGCAGACATTCAACTAACGATATGACGCTTTGGTTGACAGCTATGTCAAACGGTTGTCAGCGCAGGGCTGTATACTTTCGGAAGCCCGAAATGGAAATCCCTGTATTTGTCTCTATATTGCGTTGGGATGTATGCCCTCAACGCATACCATGAGTCTCGAGGTTTTGGCAGGCGTACTCCCACTAAAAGATCGCTTCAATTTACTATCTCTTCGGGCCCTCATCCTGTGTAAGCTTATGAATCCAGTGGTGATCGGAAATTTATATATATATATATATATATATATATATATATATATATATATATATATATATATATATATATATATATATACTTGCAACAATACAGATAGGAGTTTGGCTCCCTTAAACTTATGTAACTGAGCCTGTAAAAATAAACGATTTAATAAGAAAAAACAATGTTGCTTCTCACGGCTGAGCCGGATTGGTTGTGAAAAGTTTCATTTGAAGGAACCCTTTGAAGTTTTATCGAAATCGGTCCACAGGTTTCGGAGAAATTGCCGGAGCAATTTCAGGACCATAGATTACAGAACCCAAAACTACACAAAACCCACCATTTGGAGAGACAAACTTCATGAAACTAGCTTATTTGTAATGAATTCAAGTCTCATTGATGTAACTCCGATATGTTCCGGATCAGGATTTCAAGGTGACC
This sequence comes from Toxorhynchites rutilus septentrionalis, assembly GCF_029784135.1. Lineage (NCBI taxonomy): Eukaryota > Metazoa > Arthropoda > Insecta > Diptera > Culicidae > Toxorhynchites > Toxorhynchites rutilus. The sequence continues at coordinate 276,756,186 of NC_073745.1, forward strand.
GTTTTATGATCAGAATTAAAAAGGGATGTTCCTCCGTTGAATTCTCCAATGAAACCAACAAATCCCTGAGGGGATGTCTCGCTAGGCTTGTACCACTAGCCAGCGAATCTTGTTCGATCGGAAAATTTTCACTCACCGGAATTGTTACCAGAGCCCGTCGAGAACCATCCTCCGATGGAGGGAGTGGGTACTCAAAAAAGCAATATGAAAGCGGAATCCCCACTGCTTGCACTCTCGAAGCATTACTTCTACTACTCAAGTTATATCGTGAGTGCAAGCCACAAACGATTAATCCCATTCCATAGAGCGGATGATGAGTTCTTGATCGTAAAGTGTACAAGAGACGATCAACTGAAATCTTACGACACTCATCGATGGATTTTTTAATTCTCTATTGCACTGACCGCAGTGAGTGGCTGACTCAGTCACGTGTCGATTTTATTTTGCTGTCGTCTCCCACCCGATAAACAGCAGACGGGAAATGGATGCAATTGATTAATTTTATTACCATCAGATTTGGGCGAATCTCATCCCGCCCAAAATCATTTTTTAGATTCCAATAATTCTGAACATTCACATTTCTCTCCAAATAATTTTTCCAATAGTGATTCAATTAGTGACTTCACGAAACACCTTTCGAATTCGATTGAATTTCAGACCCTTTTTTATTTTGTATATAAAACGGATCACATATTGGATTGATTCAATTCTGTGTGGTTACGTTCTTCGTTGCGAATAAATGTAATGAATTAGTATGGACGTATGGTATTCATATATCGTGGACTTCCGACATATGTGGCAGTAGATTTATCGAACGACTAGTGTTTTTTATATCCCTTCAGACTTGTTGCATCTCTCAAGTGTACATACCGCTTTGACCGCAGATTTGCATGGTTGAATCTGGTTAATTTCAGGTATTCAGTCTTCATATTGTCGAATGAATACTGTTGGAACAATAGGTATCGCAGCAAATGATTATCAACAACCTAACTTATCATCAAACGGTATGCGAATAATTTCAGTGAACTGACGGCATTGGAGTATATGCTTTGTGAGGACCACACAATTATTATCAGAGCGAATAAACGTCCGACATCAATTCAATGTGCCCAAGATAAATTTATCCTTTGAAGGTAATTAACCTTTCCAAAGATGATCAGATGATATATATTCCAATGTCGTCTGAAATAACCTATCCAACACCTTATGATCGTAATATGTGCAATATAGTAAGCCAGTCTCAGGATAAGAAAACATCTAAAAATAAAGCTTTTTTTTTTGAATTAATCAATAGTAAAACAAAACGTCAAAAAAATTCTCAGCTTTGTGATAGCAGATAATCATTATCCATTTGAGTTGTATGAGTATTCCCCCCACAAACTGTGGATAGTCTATCTGCATACAAATTATGTAGAGTTCCACAATCCAAAAAATTATGATCAAATATTTACGTGCTTAAACAAAAAAACACATGTTGACATATTTGCGCTAATTTATGTTTTTTGATTAATTCAAGGTAATCAAGGTGTTTTCTAGCCACCAGTTTACTCGGGCCCGAAAAAAGAGGTCTGTATTTGGGCTGGCGGAAAAATATATCTCGCAAGACCACGTGTTCGATGTCGTAATAGCCTTGGCCAATAACGCATTTCCATTAACTCATAAAATTAGTGATTTGAGGGGGATTATTGTTTGTAGTTTGTTGTAGATTAATTTAAACACCATCTGAGAAATCCTCTGTGAAACATGAAATATTATAGTCGTCCTATCTGCTGTAGCGCATTTTTTTATTTTATCCAGTTTCATCGAAGTAAACGCGCTCGGAGAGGAAAATTGAACGCCCGGACGAGAGAGCGAGAATCGTAAAGCGTACATCATAGAGACACTCATTCTCATGGAGCAAATTCTTGTTAGGAGTTGCAAACAAAACGAGGAAGGAGAGTAACTCAGTTATTCGAACTAGTTTCAGTCTAGCAATGCTTTGGTCAACTCAGAGTTACCAAGAGAAAATCATTTGGTTATGATGGGTGAGGATTAATAGTTAGTCGCATTTTGCACAGATTGCGATCTGTGCAGTTTGCGATTAATCGTAAATCACATCATGCTCCCTTGCTTTCCATCCTTGGTCACGAGTGTAATGCTGCATACATTAAAACGCACAAGCCACCCTTTACTAGCTAGTTTTTTGACTAATGAACCTCTCTTGGTTTTTTTGTTTATGCCCTATTCCTAACATGTTACACTTTCATTCCTACGGGACGTATTTTCTAACATTTGCTATAATGTACGTTAGGGTGTTCATTGAGAGTTGCGCAATCCGGTCAAAGTTTGAGTTATTTGAAAATCGAAAAAATACCCAAGGGGAAGTCGGGGTTTCCGAATTTTTTTTTATGCCAAATGTATTAAAAATGCATGAAACGTCGAGATCTAGTGTCATCTCGAAAAATTTGTTTTGTCAAAAATCGGCATTCTGGGACTGGGACTTTTTTTTCGGAGTACGAAATGAAAAGTATGGTTTTGGGTGCCAATAAAACAGTTATTTCGATTTTTCATTCGGAACTTGCAACGAAATGTTGATTTGCACGATAATACACCCTATGCAAAATATTAGCTCATTCGGACTTAATTCGGACTTCATCAAATTTGTTTTTTTTTTTGAAAAACGAAAAATCATAAAAAATCGAGGTTTTCAAAAAAAAAGTTTGATGCCAAATGTCTTAAAATTACATTAATCATCGAGATTTACAGTTATCTCAAATTTTTTTTTGTCAAAAAAAATTTTTTTTTGGCGCTTGTCGTTTTTCCACCTGAAAAAGCGATTTTTGACGAAAAATATTTTTCTAGATAACTGTAAATCTCGACGTGTCATGCAATTTTAAGACATTTGGCACCAAAAAAATTTGTTTAAAACCCCGATTTCCGGTGATTTTTCGGTTTTCAAAAAACTCAAATTTTAACGTTTGTGACACCAGTAAATGAAGTCCGAATGAGCTAATATTTTGCATAGGGTATATTATCGTGCAAATCAACATTTCGTAACAAGTTCCGAATGAAAAATCTGGATAACTATTTATATTGGCACCCAAAACCATACTTTTCGTTTCGTACTCCGAAAAAAAAGTCCCAGAGTGTCGATTTTTTTTTAGAGATGACACTAGATCTCGACGTTTTATGCAATTTTAAAACATTTGGCGTCAACAATTTTTTTTACAAAACTCCGATTTCCTTTACTCCCCCCTAGGGTGATTTTTCGATTTTCGAAAAACTCAAACTTTGACCGCTTTGCGCCACTCTCCCTTTAGTCCGATTGAGCTGAAATTTGGCATAGGATGGTTTTTCGAGGTGGTGAACATTTTGTATAGGGTAACTAATTGAATTTTTGGGTCGATTTTTTTCCCATACGTTCATTGGCACCCTAATGTACGTCCAATGTACATCAGTCTTGAGCTGGTTCTATAACCCTAACAAATAATTAATCTGATAAACTGCTGCAACACTCCGTCAGGAAGTTCATTACCTTCTGCTTAGATCTTGTAACCGTTCGAAGTCTCGACTCGCATGTGTAGTAAAACACGGTGGCTTTAGCGCCACTTCCAGTAGGGAGACCACCTGTCGTGTTGAGTTAATGCCCGAATAACTACAAGAATAGCTCAGGGTCAAGTTATCCTCGAACAATCACGCACGATCTCAGGAAGAGGTCACTCAATTACAGGTGAACTCTCCTGCGAGAAATCTTATCCGGCTAATGCACGGATTTCGCGAACGCACAAAGAATTGTTTTCAAAAACCTCACCAAGTCGAATGAGAACATTAGGAGAGCGAAGATATCTAAATCTCAATGAATGAAGCAAATTGTATTTCGAGCCCTATTTATAATTTTATTTCCTACATTTATTCCCCTCTTCTCTTCCTCTATTTCCCTACTCAAATCCTAAACTCTCAACTTAAGCTCTCTCTTCCCAACACTCTCAATAAGACTTGAAATTTAGTAGCGTTACGTTTTTACGCGTTTTTTATCGCATTATCTTGAAATGGTTGCACGAGAATGAATTTCTTGAAGACGTCTGTTAATACAAGCAGACAAGTGTTTCGTTCTTTACCGATGATAGGAAAAGTCCAATGTAGTCTAGAGTTAAGAACTGCCATGGATGTTCACAAAATTTCTTCTGAGAATCCATTGGAGGTTTGGGATTTATATTGATATTAATTTTTTGTAACGTTTTTCCGCTATCAATATTGAAAAAAAGACTCATTACCGAATATTTAAAAAAAAACCACAACAACGACATCTATTAGGGGTCCAGTTTTCCCCAGGAACCATTATCAATAATGACTATCGATAAGGGAAGGTCGTACAGTTTCACGGCGAAATCGTTTGCAAGAAACTTTCGGGCGGAAATAAGTCGCCATTTGGCATACTACGGCTTCGGCCTTCTATCTTCAGAAACTCTCGGCCATTTCGTTTGTGGAGCGGTCAGAGAGTGGAACATATTTTTTAAAAGTGCGCGAAAGTACAAAAAGGTACTAGGTGAAATGTGCTCTCAGTAGATAGTAGAAGTGACAGATGTAATAAAGAAAAGAGTTATTAATTCAATTTACTTTCAGTTTGAAAAAAATCCGGTTATTAGATCAAATAAATATTTATTGTTTCGCTAAATTTAAGTTATCGAAAATAACAGGTAACTACGCTCCTCTCATTCCTAATCAAAATTGTAACATATCATTACCGTTGAACAGAAAGCCTGTTCAACAGGCGACGTATGTGGGATAAACGATTTCCCAGGCTTGAATATGTGGGATGCGAGATTCCCCAACATTTTACGTCGAAGCTCGACAGGGATTGTAAATCGCAACGAAACGGACTGACCTGACCCCAAGATCCCGTGCGGTAGCCACTCGAAGATACGGTGGTTAACCGACACCAAACCGAGCATCAACTGTATTCAATCGGCGCACACAGCATTTTACGCAGCCAATCATCATCAGTCCGGTAAAACCCTGCGCGCAGTTAGGTGACCGTTATACGCATGGCCATGACGTAACCCGTTATCACGTTACACAATTGTTCGTTATATTTATGAAGTGGGGAAACAGAAAAGAGAAGGATAATGTGGATTGTTACAATAGGGGAAGAGAGGAGAACGGAATAGAGGAAGAGAAGAGGGGAATAAATGTAGGAAATAATATTATAAATAGGGCTCTAAATACATTTTGCTTCTTTCATTGAGACAACATTTCAAATTAGTTTTTATTTCTTTTGAGATTTAGATATCTTCGCTCTCCTAAAGTTCTCATTCGACTTGGTGAGGTTTTTGAAAATAATTCTTTGTGCGTTCGCGAAATCCGTGTATTAGCCGGATAAGGTTTCTCGCAGGAGAGTTCACCTGTAATTGTGTGACCTCTTCCTGAGATCGTGCGTGATCGTTCGAGGATAACTTGACCCTGAGCTATTCTTGTAGTTAGTCGGGCATTAACTCAACACGACAGGTGGTCTCCCTACTGGGAGTGGCGCTAAAGCCACCGTGTTTTACTACACTCGCGAGTGGGGACTTCGAACGGTTACAATCTGAATTCACTATTTCTCATACGATTGTGCATAGACCTGAACAAGTGATAATCTGTTGGGTTCAGATCGGGCGAGCCTTTGCTACTGTCTACCGTGCTCTATATAGGGGCGCATTATCGTGCAACAAAGAAACGGGTCTCCGACCAGCTGAGACCTGGGATCTTCCTAACTTCTTGGCCATTATGCTAAGCTGTTGCTGATATCGGAGCCGGTTGGTGGTCTCGCGTGCATCCAGTAACTCCCAGTGGATCATTGAGCGCTTCAAGGCACCCCTAAATCATATCTGATTAAGCTGAAATTTTGCACAGGTAATTTGGGTCAATACATAAAATGGTCAGTTCTTTTAAGTTTTTTTTTTATTTTTGACGTAGGACTACGTCTAACCGGAAGATATAGGGGGTGAAATGAGAATCTAGGCACTGAACAAGTAGGAACAAATGCAAGATTTGGAACGCTTATAACTCGAGCATTTCTCAATAGATCGCAAAGGTTTTTGCATCAATTGATAGGAAATATATCTACGCATCTATCATAACGAATAACATTTCATTTTTCTTGAGATAAATAATTGAATAATTGTGAAATATCAAGCATTGACCAAATGCATTTTGTGCCCATTTTTTATTGGTCCATTTTGTGCTCCTCAAATCGTACCGACCAAAACGGGCAACCAGAGCAGCAGCGAAATAGAATGAAGCACGATTGGAAAGGAAAAAGAAAAAAATGAACGAAACATTGGTCGCAGTCTCACACATGCGTAATTCTCGAGCCAACCAGTCAGCTTAAAAATCCCCGCTCCGCTGCCGTAACGATCATTCTCATCCAAACCGTACACCACATCGTTTCGCATCACATCAGATCAACAAACCAACACAAGCAGCCATGGTTGGATATGGCAAAGGAGGAAAAGTGAAGGGAAAGGCGTGTTGGTCTGGAGTTCCCCGCAAGGGTAGCTAGGCCGAGCGCGTTAGTACCAGTGCACCAGTCCACCTAGCCACCGTTATATAGTTTCGGCCGCCGAAATGGTCGAGTTGGGTGGCAAAATTGCTCGCGACGATAAGAAAACTGGCATTCAGAACAGACCACATTCGGTTCGGTGGACATCAAGACAACAACAAGCAGTTGTAGCGAGTGGCGAGTGGCGAGTAGCAAACGCAATCGCAAAACGGAAGCAGGTAGAAGAAGGAAAAAGTTTGTTTATACAGACTGCTTTGGTGGCAAAAACAGCTACCGTAAAACACGGCGCTTTTCAGGGCCATTAAACCTTTTAAAGAAGAGTTATTAAAAGTTATTCACAATACCAATGCATTCTAAAGTGACATAATATGACATATAATATGAACTGATTTATTTTGTTTATGCTTGTTTTTGAACTTATTGGAGGTTGGGGTCTTTTGAATTGATCATTCAGTTTTCACAAACCCATGCATGGTTCCCGAATTGAAAGTGGCTTCAAATTACAACACATTGTATGCAGGATGGCATTCACGAATTTTCTCGGTAGCAAGAACTGCTTTCTTTGGTTGATAACTGATGTTGAAAATTGACTGACGTTACATCTGCATTGTATAGAAACATAACTAAGGAGCAACATGATGAGCTATGTATTTCCTGCTGCTCTGTTCTTATTTTAAAGGACTTTATTCCGAAGGTCATCCGTCCCTATATTTACTGTTGGTTTTTCAGAACGCTTATAGCTCATCTGTTTCTCGACAGATCTTAAAGTTCGTCTCCAAATCCTCAGTTCTTTTTCATTTTTATTTACATTGTTTGTGGAGACTACAAATCTTACAATTCATTCGTCTCCGAAACCACAGTTTAAGGTACGGTAATGTGAAATTTATGATAGTGAATGAGCTGAGGACCACTATGCATTCCTTATCATAGCCATCATTTTGATTTTAAGGGGGTCTCCGTAGCCACATTGGTTGCGCGTTCGCTTAGTAAGCGATCGATCCTGAGTTCAAAACTCAGGGCCCTCATTGACCATTTTTGTGTTGTTACAGAATAACTACGTCCACGCAACAATCATCAGCGATGGAGATCGATCCACGGTCGAAATAAGATCGATTCATCCATACAACTGCTCTGCCTCTGCAAGAAACATCGGGCTACTGTTCTATAAATAACTCAACAATGATCAATTAACTGTCTCCGCTGTCCGGTCTAACTTGGATAATGGAAGAACAGATAGAAAACTCTTACGTCTAAATGGCTACTGTGTAAATGTACCATATGTAATGGTATAGAAGGAATACTGGCGAATGGCAACCGTGTAATGTACTAATTATAGATATGATAACCATGTGACATGTACACGATCAAAATTTGGCTCTGTTACAGCTAAAATGCTAATGAGCCTAAAATAAATAAATGGGATAAAAAAAAAATTTTGATTTTACGATATGTGCATACCCCAAAGGATGCCCGGAGTTGAACATTCAATAAGTAAAAATATCAAGAAGCAACTATAAGATAGTAAGAAAAAATTGAGAAAGTTTGTAAAAAAACGCAAAAACACAACAAAAAAAGTTCTTTTCAGAACCCCCAACATGTTCATAAAGAGTGAACAATAAACTAATCCATTTTTCAGTTAGATAGGTAGGTATTCACCGAGGAGAAGAAAATAAAACAATATATTTAGCAAAAGCTGTCCCCTTTATATAGTCCTACGTCACTCTGGTTATGTCCCTGCCATTACCCACCCGTCTTTTTCTTTTTTCGTTAGGGTGACTATTTCCATTCTAGAGTGGTGCGAAGAATCTAATTTTTGCCATCTTTTCCAAAAATGACTTTTTTCAAAAAATTATAACTTTTGAACTACTGAACCGGTTTGAATAATCGATAAATTTAATTGAAGTCAATGAGCTAGTATTCTTTGAAAAAATATTTCGCTATTAAAAGAATGGAATTCTATTCGCACAGATCTAGTCTAGTCGCATAGGAATATCGAACGAAGAGTAAAAATATATTAACTTTGAGAAATCATAACTCAAAAACGAAAAAGAACACGTCTTTGATTTTTGGATATGTTAAAATCCTCATCTTTCAATAAAAATTATAAAAAATATAGCGCTGTTGGTCCCGAAACCACGTAAACAACGAAAAACAGATACAATCAATATTCACGGAAACGAAATAGATTTTTTTTTCGCTAGTGTAATATTTTTTCAATGAAGTATAGCTAAATAGATTCAATTTAATATATCTATCATCAGAATCGGTGTAGTAGTTCGAAAGTTATGAATTTTTGGGAGTAGGAAAAAGGGACAAAAATTGATATTTCGAACTATCGGTTAAATTTGAAAAATCATAACTTAAAAAAGAAATAAAACACATATCTGATTTTGAGATATTTTATGTAGAAAAAACATCAGCTTTCAAGAAAAAATGCAAAAAATTATAGGAGGTTGTGTCCAAGATACGACCGCATTGTTGACGTAGAACTACGCTGTTATTTTATATAAGTCGCTTGTTTATACCTTCGGAAATAATTCTATAATGCTGTGAAATTATCGAAACAACTGCTTAGTAGAATAATCTCTGAAATAGTTTTTTCATTGTAGAATCAGTTGACGATAATTGATTGATGATTCATTCTTGCCCTCGTAAAACAATACACTAGCTGATCGTATGTCGCAATTTATTTCATGTCAATGCATTGAAAATTTACCTCGAACGTTATTCCAGTGGCCTTTTTCGCAATTGACATAGACTCGGCAACAGTCGATTATATACATGTTACACCAGCACCATTATTCCACATCTCATAACTAAATCAATATATCTTTGGCGCCGCATGGAAACAACAACACTTGCAAGTATCAAATATCATGCTACATGTTATTTAGTATTGCCTCAAAGGAATCGCACCTTTAGGCATCGTTCGTACAACGTAAACCAAGCGCCAAACCAGCGTTTGCCATAGCATGCATACAGAGCCATACATGGGTGGCTTGAAACTACTAGGAATATACACTTCTCATCATTTTGCGCTATTCTAAAAAAACGCTTCTGTTTATATTACTGACCTCAAAAAAAAGTTGCATTACTTTCTCATGCTTGAGAGTAGCGCAGCTGTAACACTTAGTGAAGGAAGTTTTGCTACTAGCAAGCGAAACCTAATCACATACACAATTCCAGAACGAAATTTACTTGCAGTGGCTAATCAAGCGAAAAAAAACTCTTTTTGTTAATATCAATAACCTCGAAAACAGTAGCAATGCTTCATTGTGATCAATATTAGCGCAAATGCAATCCTAGTTGAAGACAGTTTTGCGACTGGCATGCGAACCTAAATAACTTATAACATTCAAGTAAGACATTCAAGATGCTTGGTATTCCCCAAATATTTTTTTGAAGCACATCCTTAACGCCTGCTCAACGTCAGTTTAATGCATTCTCAAAGGCACCAAAGAAACCGTTTACATTTTCGACCGACGCGCCGAAATCGCCTATTTGGCTGTTGTTCGATGCGGTGTCACACTCGCGAAGGCTCGGTTCAGTGCGAGCGCTTTTCACTACTCCAACATCGCGTGCATCATTAGATGACGCTTGCCTCGAAATTTCATTGCCCCTGGCAATGCGTTCGTTTTTTGCAGGGCTCGATCCTGTCTTTCTCTTCTTCTTGCTCATCACACACTACGCGAAGCGTCCAATTTTTGAAAGAAAAACACACGATTCGAATAACGAATAACGAACAGAAAAAGCAAACGACGATATCCAAGTTGGATTACCACTGGTGGGGTCCAATCTTAGATCGAAGCGCAGCGAAAGCAAAGTGAACTGGATTGCTCAACAGTCCGATGAAAGTTTGAAGTTGAATGAAAGTTTGCCTCAGCGAGACCCACTGTTTATACTCTAGGCAAGTATTCCCCTTCATTCTTCTATTTTTCCTTTGTTCACGGCGACTTCAAATCCTACGATTTCCCCTTCGTTGGTCGTCGATAAGTTGCTCGTTATTGACAGCTCTGTTCGGGAAAGCACACAAATGGACAGAACAAATGTATGGGAAAATGGAAACGCTGAGAGTTTTCATGAATTTTAACCATTTACAAATCAGGGGATTCTAATGTATAACGTATTAAACAAATCTTAGGGAATTTCCGATTCGTTTAGTATGTAAATTACCAAAATCCATTCGCGACAAAAATAGTCATTAACGTTAACTTTATTTCATAAAAACGTGACCTGTTTTCTGATTTGGCACCCTTAATGAAAGACGTAGTTCTACGTCAAAAAATATAGCGCTCTTGATCCCGAAACCATGTAAACTATAAAAAACATATACAATAAATAATTACGAAAACAAAATCAAAATCTTCTGCAAATGTGATATTTTCATATGAAAGGATATGCTTCAATTTAATATGTCGATCATCTGAATCGGTTCAGTGATTTAAAAGTTATGAGTTTTGGAAAAACGTCATTTTTGGAAAAAGGGGGTAAATTTTAATTTATGAACCACCCTAAAATGAAATGGGCACCCCAATGAAAAAAAAAATCCAAGTCTAATGTTTTGCCATAAGGGACAAACCTACCAATTTTCAGGAAAATCTGAGAACCACTATATCGGTTTGGCATGGAATGACTGTGTATGGAAATCAAAGACGTGGTCCTACGACAAAAAGTGTTAGTATCGCAACAGGTCGTTGTTGATCGATAGTTGTGAAGTATACACTACTTCAGATATGTGTCTTGAACACAGTGAACCATAGCTGCACATTCATTATACCAATATGAGATGACGCATACTCGAGACCAAGACATCAAGCATCTCTCGGCAGTCTAAAGGTGTTGGAAAATAATGATCAAAAATATTGAACGATGAATGAAGGTTTCGCCAATCGTTTTAGCAATACAGTTGCTGCTTTTGCCCATCAACATTTTTAGCTCACACGCCATTCAGTATAACGATCAACGTAAATTATCGCTATTAAAACCTCTGGCTTGAGAGTACGATTGTGGTTACAATCGTTCCTGCTTACTTCTGTATTCACGTACAAACGACCATCTCGACGGTTAGCATCATCCTGGACCTGCATCACATCACTTTACGATTACGTACTGTCTGGACACTAATGAAACTTGTAATCAACCGACCGCTGAAAATCGAGGAAGCAAGTAGCAGAAATTGTCTTTCCTCAAGGCTTTGGTTGAACACGGCCAAGAAAAAAGCTACATAAATATAGTACATAACCCTAGCTTGTGTTCTCAGCCACCAGCAAATTAAAAGAAATAAGAAAATTCGCAAGATGCCATTCGGGGCTTCTTGTGAATGCGCTTACCACCCCAAAATCCGAACCTCAGACCACGGGAGAAAGTGTGAGAAGCAAGCCTGACACGGTTTCGTCTCGGATGATAATGGTGCCAATTTGGCGCTGGTAAACTGGCTAATTCAACGACATATTTAATAATTTAGGGTTAATAAATTTCACAAGGTACCATTCGTCAGCCGACACAGAGACGCTGTGCTTCGCACGAGCGCTATGTCCTCCGGGTGCAGACGGGCGTCGATTGCCTCGGATAACCTTGCTCAATTCCTCGTTTTGTTTGAAATATTGCACAGTTTATGTCCCGCGCTTTGGATTTATGTCTGGTAGTTTGACGTAATTTGATGCTTTATTGTTTCCACATTCTCGAGCGGCTGCGACCGCCCTGCTGCTTGAATGGAACCGTCCCCCGGGGCTATCTGGACGACGGGCGATGGCTCGGGCGAGTTTTTTTTTTCGAATAAATGGATTCTTTTTCAGAATGTTAACAGTTCCGCCAAGTGTGTTTGTTCACTGGGAAACGACGAACGTTGGGTTGAGATATTTCCAGAAAAGTTTATGTGTAAATTTTTCCAGTTTCTTGTCCAGTTTTGTTTCCCATGTGTACACATTCTATTCGATCTATCAATAGCCTCATTTAATTGCTCAACTTTAAATCTACAACTTAAAATAAAAGTAATTCAAAAATCTTACCAGAAATGTGACATTCCGGAAAATAATGCTTATTGAAGACATATAAAATTACCCTATCAGAACCTGCCATCAGCCAGCAGCGCTATCTACCAGAACGGATGCTTCAGAGCCCCGACCTAAACTCTATGTCCTTCGGTTCGAGGCAATCTGCCGAGCTTGCAATCCAATAATGTCTGGGGTGGCCGGAGACAGGAGCAACGGACCCGATTTAAGACCTACTCCAACTATGTTAAGCTTGTCTCGACCGCGCGCCGTATTAAGTTTGCCATAATTTATCTAAGTTGAATTCCCCTACCGCTCCCACCGCGAGGGGATGCAATCCTCGGCTCTTGCAAAAGTTCCCCATGCTGCCAAACCAGACAGACAGTCTCGGTCCTGAAAAAGGGATTCACCCATATCGACGGCAGAGAAATATTACTGCCAGACTGGTGTCTGACGGTCTCGCATTTCCAGCTCAGACCGGTTCGGTGTGTTGATGGAGAGATTATTTATGCAAAGTTTGCCCTAAGCGGGACTGAACTAAGTGGCGAACCGTTTTTGAAAGTTTACTTTAAAATTGATGAGGGAAGGTTGCGAGCAGTAACTTCAAAATTTTTTTTTTTCACATCAGACAATCAGTGTTTGTTATCTTTCAATATTTTTTTTTTTTTTTATTAATTCGTTTATTTTTTTACAGGCTCAGTTACTTAAGTTTAAAGGAGCCGAATTCTTAAATATAATTTAAAACTATATATATAAACAATTTTTCTTACATCTATGGTTAGTAAGGTGGAAAACCGATTACTCGCGGTGTACTCGAGTTTAGGAGGGTGACATATTTTTAGGAGAAGGATGGGATATAAGGAAATTGTAACAATGTTGATGAACACTCATTTCTTAAATTTATTCGTATATCTATAGTGTATTTACATTTCAACTTATTCTACTATTTATAGCAAGGGGACGAATTACCCGCGAAAGAAGGAAAGGAGGGTATAAGGATGTAGGGACAATCACACACGAAGATCTATAGCTTTAAGGAAAACATATATATGGGACATGTAATCAAGGTCTAACCGAGCCAACACATCTCTCACCGGCACATTGGGCTGTCTTCCTCGGGCCCGAAGGGAGTTTTTTAAATTCGATCTGGCGACCAGATACACCTCGCACGACCAAACAACGTGCTCGATGTCGTGATAACCTTGGCCACAAACGCAGAGATTGCTGCTGGCAAGATTGAAACGGAAGAGTAGTGCATCTAACGAACAGTGATTGGACATGAGTCGGGAGAAGGTGCGAATAAAGTCCCGACTCAAGTCCAGACTTTTGAACCACGGTTTGAGGCTAACCTTAGGGATAATTGAGTGAAACCACCGGCCCAATTCATCTTCATTCCACTTGCGTTGCCAGTTAGCGATGGTATTTTTGCGGACTAAAGAATAAAATTCATTGAAGGCGATTTGACGCTGATAAATATCGCCTTCAATTGCACCTACCTTTGCCAATGAGTCAGCCCTCTCATTACCCGGAATTGAGCAATGTGAAGGGACCCAGATAAAGGTAATGACATAACAGCGTCTGGATAAAGCACTCAAAATTTCTCGTATTCTCTCAATGAAGTACGGCGAGTGCTTTTCCGGCCTCACTGAACGGATAGCTTCGACAGAGCTAAGACTATTCGTTACAATGTAATAGTGTTCAACAGGTCGTGAGGCGACGCTGTCCAGCGCCCAGTATATCGCTGCCAATTCAGCAATATATACCGAGCAAGGATTCTGAAGACTGTGTGAGGTGCTAAAAAATACGTTGAACACTCCAAATCCTGTGGACTCATTCATAGAGGACCCATCAGTAAAGTACATATTATCACAATTGATACGCCCATACTTTGCATTGAAGATCGTAGGAACGAACCTCAATCTAAGATAATCTGGATTTTCATGGATTTTCTCCTTCATGAACAGATCGAAATGTACAGAGGAATTGATGTAGTCAGGAAAACAAACACGGTTGGGAATATACGAAGAAGGATCAACCTGCATGGAGACGAATTCATGATATGAGCTCATGAATCCAGAATGAAAATTTAGCTCGATCAATTGCTCAAAATTTCCGATCACCAATGGATTCATAACCTTACACCGAATGAGGAACCGAAGAGATAATAAATTGAAGCGATCTTTTAGTGGGAGTACGCCTGCCAAAACCTCGAGACTCATGGTATGCGTTGAGGGCATACATCCCAACGCAATACGGAGACAAAGATACTGAATTCGCTCGAGTTTAATGAGGTGTCTTTTTGCAGCTGATTGAAAACAGAAACTGCCATACTCCATTACTGAGAGAATAGTTGTTCGATACAACATAATAAGATCTTCGGGATGGGCTCCCCACCAGGTGCCGGTAATTGTACGGAGAAAGTTTTTTTTTTTCATTTTCATTTTATTCATTGCTATACTTGTAGAGTAAGATTTTTTATCTTGTAAATTTCTACAATCGGTGTCTATGTTGTTCTAACCACATTATTTCAAATAAAAAAATCTCTTAACTGATTACAATTAAATATACATATAAACAATTAAACAACTAAATATATCATATATGCCCGTTCCATTCTGCCTAATTCCTTCTGCCTATCCATTCCATACATTCACGATAGAATTTTGCAGCTGATTGTATAGTTTTAATGTAGGTTGGAAGCTGATTCCACAAAGTAATTGCACGAACGAAGAAGGTACTACTGTAGTGAGAGGAGTTATGTTGCGGCAGGATGTAGTGTCTTACTCGAGAGCTTCTGAATGGTTGCAACTTTTCAGAGAGGTAGTTTGGACCTTGATGGATAATTTTGAATAAGGTAACACAACTTCTAACTTTAATGAAATCAAAAAATGAACCGCCCAGAAGCTGCTGTTGTAGGTGGCTTACACTGTCATATATTGATAAGTTAAAAACCCAACGCACGCAATGATTCAAGGCAATTCTTAAACGATTTAGAGCACTAGCAGAGGCATTCAAAATCAACTCTAATCCGTAAAAAAAGTGTGGCCTCAAAAGTGAACTGAAAAGCTTCACGTTTGTTGGAATGGATAACATACGAGCCGTAAGCCTTAAATGTCTCAATCCGGCATAGATTTTCGCGCATTGGGAGTTAACTTGGGAATCCCATTCTAAATCACGCTGAAAAATTATACCGAGATTAGAAACTTTATTAACATATTCAATAATATCATTATTAATTACTAGGCTTGGTAATTCAACACGTAGATGCCGTCTGGAAATGAACATGGCTTTCGTTTTGGATGAATTTATTGGAAGAAGATTCCTTAATGACCATAGCGAAACATTTCTCAAATCATTGTTGATTGAACAGATCATTTCGTCGACAGATGCATCAATTGAGCAATGATATAATTGAACATCATCTGCAAACATGTGAATCCTGCAGGTTTGTAGCACTGAGGGAAGGTCATTGATGAATAGAGAAAATAAAATTGGACCCGACACTGATCCTTGAGGAACACCTGATAGTATACTGATGGGTGCAGAGAGTTTACCATCTATATCAACCACCTGAGAACGAGCACTTAAATAAGATTTAACCAAATATACAGCCTTACGAGAGAATCCGAACTGGTGGGATAATTTTTCCAGTAGTTTGACGTGAGAAACCCAGTCAAATGCTTTGGCAAAGTCAATAATTATTAAGAAGGCAACTCCCCTTCTATCAATAAATTTGTGTATATCATCGTGAACTTTGAGCAATGAAGAAGTTGTACTGTGCCCTGATCGGAAACCTGATTGGTAGGGACTGAGCAGGTCAAATCGATTTATATACTCTTGAACCTGGTTTTTAAGGATCTTTTCGAAAGCCTTAGACAAAGAGCAAAGGATGCTAATGGGACGAAGATTATTAAAATTTGTGCCTGTTGCTTTTTTCCTAATTGGAATTACTTTCGCGATCTTCCACGCCCGAGGAAATTTACCACTTGATATAATCCAATTAAACAAATAGGAAATTGGAGCTATAACGAAGGGCAGGATTAGCTTAATAAATTTTAAGGGAATTCCATCTAAGCCAATTGCATTGGAAGTTATAGATGAGATAGCCGCCACAATTTCCGAGTTACTAAAAGGAGAAAAATTGAAACCATCAGCGTTCTCATATGGTATCGCTGGTAATTCGCAGTCTATAGTGAAGTTTTCCCCAAAAAATGTATTTACTTTATCGGGAGAAATGTTAAACTTTATGCTGTAATTAGAGCTACTAACAACATTCAAATGCTTTACTTTTTTCCACATCTCTTTGCTAGAGTTAGCAGATTCCATGAAAGTACTTAAGTAGTTACGTTTAGTTTATCAAATGAGTTACACGATTACGTAACCTTCTAAACTGCATGTGATCTTGTTCATTTTTTGAAGTGACCCAAAGTCTGTACGCAACATCTCTCTCAATCATTGCGTTCAATATGTCATTATTAAACCACTTTGCTCTTGAGTTGATCCTCACTGGTCGTAGAGGGACAAAAAATTCAAAGAAACTTACCATATTCGTATTAAAAAAGTCAAGAGCTATGTCGGAATCAGTAATACTATATAGTCGGGACCAATCAAAATTTACCAGCGTGGTTTGTAACAAAGAATAATCAATGCGATTATAATCTCTAAAAAACTTCTGATGACCTTCATCACTACGAATTATGTTGAGGGATGAGAAAATAATATCGTGTTGAGAGAAACCAGGAGCAGCAACTTGATTGAAATTTAGTACGAAATCAGTGTCATTTGTTATCAATAAATCAATTAATGAACTTCCACTCGAATAAAAGTGTGTTGGCTCATTGTTGACGACGGTAAATCCATAATTTTCTAAAACTCTACAAAAACTTGAAGTTCTACCGCCAGGATCTCGTAAATTAGTATTGAAATCTCCCGTCAAGATTACATTAGAGTAATTAAGAGACAATTCTGAAAGCTTTTGGTCCAAGAAGATAGAACAGTCTATCCGAGGGGGAGAATAAATAACACCGAGAAGAAATGTGTTATTGTTCACCCGAACTTCAATGAACATATATTCAGTTCGATTACGGTCTTCCATCTCCGCTACCACCTCAGAAACATCGACTACCGATTACCAATTGAGATCTAGTTTGTGGTAAATACAAACGCCTCCACCTCGACTGTACCGTCGATCATTTCTTAAAAGTTGTTAACCATCCATAGCAATTATGCTATCGCAGATACTCTCATTTACCAGGTTTCAGACAAGCAAATTATATCAATTTTACTGTCGGTAAAGCATTGCTTAAATTCATTGAACTTGGTTAATTGACGAGCACATAAGCTTTGTACGTTCATATGACACACATTTATACAATCGTCAAGTAATGCCACATTCATAACAGCTCGTGGAATATCAGCAACACCTTGTCCCGCTCGTACAACGTTCATCTGATTAACCGACATCGAAAAGCATAAACATGATCAATAGTATGGACTGAAGAGGCAAAATAGGCGGCAGGAACGGAATAAGCAGTGAAGTAAAGTTCAAAACAATATACATTTCAAAAGAATTCATCAATATTCTACTCATTCAATAATGTGGTTTTCAATCGCTAATATCATTGAAGTCGATACAATGCAACAATGATTTCTTCCGCTACGGTGGCGGAGAGGAACAACAAAAACAGCAAGAACAACAGCAATGTCAGCAACAGCAGCAACATATTCGATGTCTATTGATGTTTGACTTTCAGGAGGGAAGATAACAAGGATAACTAAAGGAGTGGAATGACGGGAAGAAAAAAAAATGAAGGAATAAACAATAACTTGTAAGGAAGGGGTTTAATGTCAACAGTTGTTGGTGTTCTCCGGTTGAAACTTCGCTAACTGATCCACATTATATATCGGCAGCGCTGGTGTATCCTCAGTCTGCTTCACGAAAATAGTTCCATCCTTGGAGTAAACAAGTTGAATTATCCCACGTTGCTTCAGCTTAAGAGCAATCCCTGATACGACGAGCCGATTCGGTGAGATTTTTATTTATGTAAATGCGCCTGTTGACATCATATCCAAGCTGGGCCAAACTCAGATTCCTTTTGGCGAGGTAACGATGAAAAAATTCATCCCGGGATGCCCTGAAGGCAAATTGGATTAGAATGGGTGGAGTTGCGCCTGCAACGATAGGTGCTCTGGCCAAACGTTTGGTGTACATCAGTGGAACTTTTGTATCGCAATATCCAAGTGCAAGGGAAACTTTCTGCACCACAATATCAGTGTTTTCCGTAGAACTGTATGGAACACCGGTAAGGATAAGATCGTTCGATTTTTTTGATAGCTTGTTAACAGCATTCCTATTCTTGTGAACATCCGATTCCAGTTGTGCGTGAGAATCATTCAACTTGTTTAGATCACGTGCATAATCGGTTTTTAACTGATTCACCTCGTCACGTAGAGTCGCAATCTCACAAACCACTGCATTATTACTAGATTCGATCTTCTGCTCGATCTTCGCGTTACCCTCATCGATCATTTGTTTTATTTGCAGCAGTAAGCTGTCGAAGGTTTCAAATTGTTCCTCGGTCTTATCCAGGTCTTCCCTTGATCGTTTTTTGTTTTGGTTCTCACTGTTGGTAACAGTAGACAAAGCAATAGCAGTTTTACCCATCTTCGCAGCCACAGCACGAGTCAATGCTTTGTTGGTGTTCATCCAGTGAATGGTTAATACGGTGTTTGTGTATAACAATGCGGATGAACACTTTTATTAGAGAGTCGCACTTTAAAATTGTTTTTATTTTTACTTGCGTCAACAATGTTCGTAAACTCCACACTGCTCAGGTGAGTCTTAACGGAACGAGTCAAATAATCGAACGAAGCCAAAAAACTTCATCGAATCGCGACTTTATCGAACAACTTACATCCTGCTGGTATCAGTGATGCCAGTAAAGTTTATTCTTTGTTGACATTTTTTACTCAGATACCTAATATGGGCCCCCCAAGTACATTTGGAGTCGAATCAGACCCCAAGATACTTGAATGACATAGCATGAGTGATCGGTTTACCCAAAAGTTGAAGCTTTGGTTTTGCTGGTCTATGCTTCCTAGAGAAAACCACCATCTCTGTTTTCTCCGTGGAGAATTCGATCCCTAGCCCAATGGCCCAGGTTGAAAAATTGTTCAAAGTATCTTGTAAGGGTCCTTGCAGGTCGGATTCGTTTGATCCTACGACAGACACCACTCCATCATCTGCAAGTTGTCTTAGGCTGCAATTTTGTTCTTTCTTTCAATAATGTTGTTCAAAGTTTCTAGCGTTGGAATGATGTATATCCTATCTTCATAGATTTTTTTTTGACAAATTTGCAGTGTTTCAAAAGTCACTCAAAAATTTCGATGAATGCCACGATTCGAACACCGTTCCTGCCTTATTTCCGTCTAGGTGCTTAAAATGAACAATTGCACCTACAGACGAACCTTGCGGCTGAAGAAAGATTGCCACTTGTAGTCACCCACTCGAAATGAACGTTGTTCAACGAGAGAGAAATCACTGATCACAGTAAGATGCGCAACCTTTGACGGGGTAGGTCTGAGAACTTACACAATTTATTGCTACTTTCGCTAGCCTCCCGTGCACTTTTGTTGGATTAAGGATACGAACTTATTTTCGCGACATCATGCTAATCGCACGGCAGTAATTTATGGTTTCAAAATTTACCATATGACATGCACTCGAGCGGCCACTCTGCTGCTTTACATAAAAATCAACAAAATAGAGTACGCTACCGACCGGAACTACGAGGAACCAGCTCATCATCGGTGGGGAAGAAATCCTTCCGAAAGGGTGAAGCGCTGGTACACCGCAAGGACGAGCACAGTAGGAAACAAGGACGTTTCGACCACCGTGGATAATGGAAGCTCAGTTTCTGCCCCAAGGCGACAGTGACTTTTTCCGCCGTACAATTTTCTCCACGCCTCTCAAGTCCGCAAGGGCTCCACCGCAAAACCAGTTCTCCGACAGGAGCTTCTCATTTCGTTCCTTGTTTGCTGTCTCGGGTCCGGGTGGACCATTCCGTCTCCCGGCTGCCTCCCCGCTGGCTGAGGAAATAATAAAACCTCATGGGTTGCGCTCCCGACCACTTCGATCCGTTATATATTGAGGTAGTGACGCGTTGTCTGCGACGTTTTGCCTCACCGGGTCACATTAGGGTGGGCTGCAATGCAACCGTGCGGAGAGCTTCGATGAAATTATTCTCGAAGAAAACTATTTCAATGGATTTGATAGGAACAATGCGTTGAAACATAGAGACATAGGTCGACCTAAGAAACTCAGTTTGTCATCGTCATGAAGTATAATTTTAAAAATTCGCTACAGTTGAATGGGGCAACAAATATTTGTATCGGTAATTTTCGAAGAAGTTTCAGTATTTCAGAGTGATTCAAAGTTTGACTATACTTTATACGTTTTATGCTAGAGCTGTAAGAATACATAATAAGATTGAGTTTTGCAGACTGTTGCGGCCTCTTCTCAGTTGTATTAATGAGGTGGACTTATCACTAGTCCGATGGGTACACTTATTCCATAATACCAGCATTCTGTTCAAGGTGTGTTATTAGGATAATGGATTCACGCATCATAACTGAATTAAGTCATCGTTGGTTATGACCTTATACAATCTTGTGAACAATCATCCAAATTTTCCAATTTTCCCAATTAATGCACTTAAAGGGGGAACCTACTCTGTAAGGTCGAAGAAACTCGATTTTTTTTTCTGCATTTTCGGGAGGCTTATACCTTCAAATATCTTGTGCCGAAAGGATCTCGAAAATCTATGGGGTCACCTCGAGGATAGAAGCATTACTATATGAAGCGTTAAGCTCGAATCACCGAAACTTGCACAATGAGAATGGTTTGCTACTCCCGAGCGTCATTCAGTGTGTTCTTTGTGCAATTTCGCTGGTTCAGGTCAATCACGGAGAGCAACTACGAAATGTACAGTTTACCCAAGCTCAAGCTCAAAAAGAAGTTGAAGAAGAGTGAAAAGGAGACTCGGAATGCGTCGTGATTTTTTTTCGGTTGCTAGGGAAAAGTGAAGTGTTCGGGAATGTTGGTTATTGTTTAAGCTATATTCGAAGATGTACTTTCCATTTTTTTGAGTGCACGAATAATGATTATTACGCCTTTGACTGGGAATCGGCACGTTGTTGGAGGTATCGATTCCAAAGCAATGGGGTGTCGCAAAACGAATTCCAATGAATATTTTGCATTACATAGGGGTTTTTGAAAATTCGGAAATTAGCCAAAATGGCGGCCATTTTTGTTAAAAATGAGATGTTTTTCATTAAAAATCGCTGTTTAAAAGCTCATAAAAATCGAAAAATGAGATATACAAAAACGGTTCTACAACGCTTTTGATAATTCATGTTCACATGCTGATATAAAATTTCAGCCAAATCGGTCGAGAAGATCCTGCGCAGACTTCCGTGTTTCACATAAAACACTGCGTACGAGACGAACAATGTTCACGCTGCTCTCGCAGTTTTGTGTTTGTAGACAAACATGGTTTTTTCGTATCTTATGTTTGAAAACGTGACATATTCGTTTCACATGATGTTCAGACATCATGTACAGTTTCTCTTGTATTTTCACCCAAGCAACGGCAATGTGTAGAATAAAAAAAGCAAATTAGACACCATACCACTACCACTCAACACACGGTGCGTTGGTGTGTTGACATGGAAAAGGAAACGGAAGAATCTATTATGACAATTGGTGCTTCGTCTAAAATTTTAATTTTTGGACAAATGAAGTACACCCCTTTTTATCTGTTCTGAACAAAATAAGCGTCAATTGATAACAGAGTTCTTCACAATTGATATAATTATTTATTACACGCATCATTTTATAAATTGATTTTATGTAACATCCGCTATTATCAGCTAATTGAACAAGCACTAAAATTGATTATAGCATGGCGGAGATGTTTAGTTTCCCACATCAAAATACCAATAACAGGTGTGAACTTCCCTGAAAATATCCATCTAAAACTAATTTTTGGGTATTTGTTCATTTATTTGTCCAGCATTTGTATGACGTCGCCTCACTGTGCACTCGGTTCCCCAGACTTCAATTGGCAACATGCATGAAGTAAAAAAATTCCCATAGAAAGCTTCTTTCTATTCAGAGAACGTTTTATTTTCACTGGAAATAGCTATGGATTATTTAATCAGACTTGTAAAATGTGCATGAATTCATAGCCTCTGAGTTCACGTAATTTTTGCAATACGCACTGAATTTCTAGTTAGTTTCTGTGAAAAAGTGCTCTACAAAGGAACGTTTTAAGAGGAATTATATTTTCCGTGCATAAAAATAAACGAAACGAAACAAACGAATACTGCGACAACATACTACCCGTTGTTTTGTACATGATGCGCTTGATTTATAAACATCGTGTTTGTTTATGATGATTATGAAACGCATGTTTATGTTTGAGTTTGAGTTCGTGTTTTGGGTAAACATTGAACATTAGCGAAAAGCATGTTCGTGTTCAAACAAAAACATGGCATTTTCACATCGCGTGGACATATGTAAATGTTTTTCGGAAGATTGATCCTGAGATATCGATATCAGCAGCTAAAAAACATGGTTTCGAGAAAAACGCGTTGAAAAATTCGTACAGCAATACTATATCCCTTGAGGTGACCTCATACTTTTGGCTGTAACTTTCCAACGAAATCAAATATTGAAAAATCCCTTTAGGACAACATTTCTGAGAGCTACCCAAATATGCAAAAAACAAAAATTCGATTTGTTCGTCCTTCCAGAGTAGGGTCCCTCTTAAAACAACGGATTTTCGTGATTTTTTTTTTCGGATGTTGAAATAAAGCTTTATTTGGTAATTGGTTAAAGTACGTTTGAAGGTGTTTTTTTTATTTTTTGGATGTCAACATAGTGATTATTAAACTGTTCTAGCTGCAACAGTTTCTTGCTGGTGATTCGTTTTTCTCAGAATCAAGTGAACCGATTTGGCTGATTTTTTTTCAGCGTTTTATTTAAAACGTCTATATTTTTATTCAATTGGCTGCCATATTGGAAATGTTTCACATTTCTGTTTCGATCAACCTTCGGTGACACCGAGGTTGAAGTTCCTTGTTATTAATTCAATTGATTGGTTACCAAATCTGCAGTTTTGCGTTGTCTCCATGTTTCACCGGCCTACAGTAGCGTGGGTTTGACGTTGGAATCCAATAATCATAGTTTCGTACGTGTTGAGATCTGGCTTGGGCGCCAAATGTTACGGAGATCTGCAAAGACATACCGAAAATTCCTGGTCCGCGTGGCTACATATATCTTGGTACCATCATATTGCGTGAACTGCTGCTATGTCGGAGCTTTCATCAAGCTCGGAGCTTTGATCATCAAGCTTGCTCTGCATATCAGGTCCTTACTGGGCGGGCAAGACAACATCTTCGCCTGGTCAAGATCGTCCACTTGCTACATGGTTAAAGGATCCCATGGAAATTCTCGGTTCGATCTACTGTCAATAGAATCAACTAAGATCTCAACTATCCCGAGAAGATAAGCGTCAATATGCATTACTGTCTCACTCCCGTAATAACCCGTCTAGGATCCGACAAAACATCGTTGTGCAGAGCTTTACACAAGAATGCCTTGTGCTGGACTTCGATGAGATGGGCGGGCTTCCCTGAGACCCCTCTATACCTGAATCTCAGATAAAGTTTCTGTCCACTTGACGATCAGCGATACGTTTCTATTTATTAATAACGGAGCCTCTTGGTTCGATAATCCGGAGCAATCAAAATAGATTTGAATGTCATCGGCGAAAAGATGAACTCTGCAATTATTTAGATTGCTCGGAAGATCATTGAGTTTAATCTACTACTTACTGAAAGATGAAAATGACTTTCTCACTTTTTTCCTTTTTCTTCAGCCAATTTCAATTTCGATTGTCTGTATTCACTACGCACTACTGAAACATCGATTTTACAATTTCGTTTTCGTTCTGCTGTCGTTTCCTTTGAATTTGTAAGCAAAAACTTTCATGTTGCTATTGGAACTGCCCTATTCATTATCATTTGAATGGGCTATATGTCACATTCAGTTTCACATATGAAAGGACGATCACTGCTTTCAATTGAAAGTTTCATTCGATTTCATTTTTCCAAACTAGATTTTTCCGGACTGTCCTTCAAAAATAAAGTTGAATTGAATGAGGTAAATGAGGGTATTAATTACGCCTGCTGACACACTGCACATCCTTTCACATCGGGTCTTATTCCCGTTTCCACTTCACGGTGAAAACGACATTGAACACTAATTTGATTCATTTTTTTCATTCAATTACAATTCGTATTTGAAAGGTGTTCATTTTGCCTGAAAACACTTTGACGCTTCACTAACTCGTAAAATGTAGTTCAATGGCATGCCGTTCATTTCGTTTTCTCCGTAAAATGGAAACGGGAATAAAGCCCATCGTCATTTTCATTAGTTTCAGTGGAAACGGTTCGAGTTTCCAGAGAAATTGCCCTGACTGTGTCCACTGTGGTATCCAGATTGTAATTTATGAATAATATCGTTCTCAGTCACAAATGAATTGCTTTGCGTTTTGACAACTGATGCAAAAGCCTTCGATAGTGAACTTAAAATGTTTATCGGCTTTCATTTTTTAAGATTAACTTCTTGAGGTTTCTTTTTGAATGGAATAACCTTCGAAGTTTTCCAGATATCCGGGTTGATTTGGTGTTTATAGTTTGGTTTAGCCAGTATTCTAGTCTAGAAATTTGAGAAAAATCCTTCATATTTTTGTAGTTTAGGCATTCAAGAATATACCCGAGAAAGGACGAAAATCCGATTATTTATCGAGTTCGAGCCATTTTAGTGATGCGATTTCTAACCTGGTACGGCCATAACAATGAACTTCAAACGCGTTTGAGCTTGAGCTTGAGCTTGGGTAGACTGTACAATTCGTAGTTGCTCTCCGTGATTGACCTGAACCAACCAAATTGCACAAAGAACACACAGAATGACGCTTGGGACTAGCAAATCATTCTCGTTGTGCAATTTTCGGTGATTCGAGCTTTCAATTATCAATAACGACGCCGGCCACGTCCTTACAGTCACCAGGGGAAGGGTAGGAATGTTAGTATGATAGTCGCCGCCCGAAGGCCAGAAGGGTCGCCTCTATAGCGTGGTTCCCTAGCGTTTATCATGGAAGGGATAGTTTGTTAGTGGGAAGGGATAATAATCAGGATTCACTGTGGTAAGTGATGTGATTATGCTAACGCAAACTAGAGATCACTTGACGAAACGAAAACTTGAAAACCAAATGCATTTCGTAGCCGTGAAGATATTAAAGGGTGACCTGAAAAGGTCTCTGCAAAAGGATCATAACTCTGGTAAGTGAATTAATTTTGTAAGCGTGGACCCAATTACTCGTTGAAACGAAAACTCGAACATCAAATGCATTTCGTAGCAGCTGAACGGTAACCTGAAAAGTCTTCTCTGTTCAACGTAGCAAAAACTCGAAAATCAAATGCATTTGAAGATGGAATATATTGAAGGGTTACCTGATAAGGTCTTATCAGACTCGGATCGGACTTAATACTTGTGCCTAGTCGCACGTCATGCTCTTCCATTGTAATACACGGAAATCACGGAAGTTTTCCGAATTGGGACTCTAGCATCTTGAACCTAGTCTTGCAATTTATATTTGAACCTCGAAAAGGAAAACTTGATACCTGCGATTTGGATTTTTAATAAAAACTAACAATTTCTCAAGTAATCAGTCGAGCAATTATTAACGAAATCATTGTTCTTGTAGTAAGGGTTAGAATGACATAATTGAAGCAAAAGCAACGTCAATCCTCTATTAAAAAAAACCAAAAGGAGATACATACAAGAAGAACTCACTGACATTCAAGGTGAGCTACTTATCCCAAGAAAACACATGGGTGAGCAAAAGAGACAAATGTAAGTTAATTCAAACTTTTCTCTCGACCTCCGTAACATTCTCATGGTCGAAACGCACACTACATTGAATATTATTGCATGGAAATCTTATGGCCGCTTGTACATACACATCAAAGTCAACGTCTAGCTAGATTTAAAAGAAAAGAAAATCGATGTTACGTTGACGTCAATGCGCTCTTTACCACGAAGACAATATTAGATATATAAAAACCTCTAAAACTATTGGATCTTCTAAAACTCTAGAATGTCGTTTAGATTGAATGCAACTTCGCGCGAAAATGCGGCTGCACAAATCTCACGCAACTGCGAGAAGTAAACAACGACATAGAACTGCACCGGCGTGGCTACACCGTCCGCTCCGCCTTGCCGTGACCGAAATCGTATGCCTCGAACAAACAAAACAGCCTGCCTCCATCCGTCAGCTATCGCACAATCAAAATATGCTCTCCGATCCAATCCTCTCACAAAAACTCGACTGTACGTCAACTGACGAAAAGAATCAAACTAACTTGGTCTTCCGAAGCAAACGAGTCCGTTCTGGGAAGCAAGGCAACCACACCAATACAATCACATGTTTGCTGGTCATCCTCCACGATCGCGCACTCGTAATGCCACACTCTCACACGCAGCCGCACCCGCCATCACCGCAGTCTTCTACTGACTGACACTTTCTCTCTCTCGCACACAACACCGAGAGACTTGAAGCGGATTGCATTTCGGATCGGTTATAAAAATAACAAATTGTTAATAGTACTTAGCTGGGATGTTGATGTTTCTCGATACAGTTGGATCATTTTGCTGGCAGAATTAGTGGTTAGTGGATTCCATCCTTAATATCACTGCTGTAAAAAACATGCTCTAAAAAGCAAGCTACCACGCATACACACATAACCACGGTACACGAGAGAGTTGAAAAAAAAACAACGCCATAATCCAGTAAAATAACCACAAAACTGATTAACTGAATTTGAACTTTTTTTTTCATTACAACACCATTAACACAACGAAACCAGAAACCATTTTCACGATAACTTCCATCAACAAACTATTCCTAGCAGCGAATCAACAATGAACTTCAAACGCGTTTTTCTCAAAACTAGTTTTTTTCAAACTGGCGTACACGATATCTCAAGTTCTACTGAACTGATTCACGAATTTATATGAATACAATCTGAATATAATACTCTATCGCATGAACCTCTAAAAAATAATATTTTAAAGATTATATTATTTAAAAAAAATCGGGAAACGTTTTATGTAAACCGCATTTTGTTTTTCAAACGGCCGTCATTTTGTCAAAAAAATATATTTTTGTATTGTCCGAGGTTCATGTGATAGCGGTATATTGTGATAGATCTTTACTGATTCACAATCTGTTCGATTTTTTTGTTTCAGATAACCAGAAGGGCTGGAATCCCGTACGTCATGGCACAACTTTTTTTTGAACCTGCCTCACTTCATTAACTTGTAACTATTCTAATTATGAATATTTTTTTCCGTTCATTTTTTGCATTATTGTTAAAAGATAGATAAACAAATAATGATATAATGGATAGTAAAAATATTCTTTGTTTCATTTTTATGGGGCTCGAAAACCCGTCCGAAAATTGTGTCTCTACACTAGAATACCCCCTTAATAAGAAAGTAATGGTTTTGAGGATTAGAGGAAGAATTGATTGAATAAATTTGATGGGTATTACATTTAGACCTGCTGCATTAGATGGAATGGAATTAATTGCATTTACCACACTGCACTTCTCAATTAACACGTTGGGCCTTTTGGTAGAAAAGCGCTGGATGACTGGGACTGACAGTTACAAAATAATAAAATTAAAATATATACTGTTTTTTTTTCGGATGTTTTATAAAATGTGACTACTTTCTAGTCGTATTGCTGCCTATTTCCTATTTATACAATAAGTATCTTTGGGAACTGGGACCGACACTGATATTGTGCAAACGCTTTTGATGCGAGCTGAATGGAAAGCGAAGCAAGTAAATATCGGGGCTTAACGTGTTAATCAAAAGCCGAAATAGTTGATCTGTTGCAAGTAAAGCTGTCAAAAAACAGTGAAAAATTACCAACAAAAAAGTCGTTTATTTCATCTGCAGAGAATGTATTCACTGTAAAACTCCTAGAGATTTTAGACGTATCCACATTTTCTTGAGCGCTTAATGTTGTGTAAAAATTTCATTATGATAATCTTTCTTTGCTATGCTTATCTTACTAGTAACTCTATTGCGTAATACTTTAAAGGTATTACGATGATTTTTAGATTTGTTTCTTGCTATTCACGGGTAGGCTAGCTATCAATGATAGCTTTTGAAATGGTAGAAGCAAGTCACGGATTTATTCTCTTTTCCATTTTGACTGTTCTAATCGGCGCGCATTTTTCCAGCATGTTTTTCTAATAATAATAAAGGGTTCTGACTATTTCGTTTGGATTCTCATTGTTGTATAATGAATCCCAGTGAATCTGGTTAAATAATGCAAAGATTGAACTAGGTTCGATGTGATTATAATCACGGACATAATTTTGATGTTCCCTCACAACCGTGTTTACATCAACCGAGGCAAACAGTCAACCATGGTTTGAAATGAAAGGTACACTAACCTGGTCAAACTTAATGAAATCTTCAGGAGTATTGGTTAAAACCAAATTAATTCGTGAAGACCCGGTGTTGAAGAAATGTGTTGGTGTTGGACCTACCGATTCTAGTGCAATATCAACCATAGTACTTTAAAAACGTTTATTTTTATTAGATAATCTGTTTAGAAGGATGGTATTGAAATCACGCATCAATATTATTCTGGGGACTGATATTTTATATCGATGAGAATATCAGTCATCTGTGGTGAACAATTGCAGTCAGGTGGATTATAGAAACAAAACCGAAAAGAATCTTTTCCTCGTTTATGTCGATTTCGATCAGCATTAACTCAGGGTTGTGCTCCCTTGTATTGTTTTGAGATATCTTAAGAATTTTATACTTGACCAAATCCACCGCCGAATGCTCTGCCTGTTCATGAAACACATGGAAAGTTTCCCATCAACCAAAGCGGACTTCATTACTATACCCGGAATACACCGCTCGTTAGATGTACCTCTACACCCAAACTAGCGTTGGCTGAAAACATTTCATCTTTGGCAGAAATGATGTCATTTCGTGTGCTGGAGAGTCAAATGGGCAAGTAATGAGCTGTTTTAAAAGCTTAAAAATGGTTTGTGCGTATGCGAGCAGACATCTCTTTCGGTTTTCTTTTCTCATTTCATTTGGGACTGTGCCAAACAAAAGTCCATACGACGTCAATGGAGATCGAACCAAGGTCGACTGGAATGCAAAGCTATCTCACACGACCACGCTATCCATATAGCTGCCAGTGCTGTTATAAAGAAGCGTGATAATATTACACCTCATCATAACATGAAGTTGAAAAGTGTTTTCTAAGAGGAAAAAGTAGAACATGAACGAGAATGGTATATGTATATGTATATCTTTCTCTGTCTGGGCCGTGTATGTGGCAAACTATACGAAAAGCTTTCATATGTTTTCATTTAAATGTGCCTCCTGTTTCGTTCGCTCATATTGGCTCTAGCATATGCAGGGTTTTCCAAATTTAAATTCCGAAAGTAAATTAAAATAAAACACACTTAGAATTCGAATTTCGATGAAATTTTTATTTCATATTAAAGTTTGGTTTATGCCATTATGTGTGAAATACAACTTCATTCAAATGTCCACCTAGGGCTTCCTCGCACACCTTGATCCGGAACAGGTAATTTTCGATGACTTTTCGGCACATATGGGGCGGTAATTATGCGTCCCTCAAATTTCGTTCGTAATATGGCCATGTTCGGTCGTGTTGTGTGACACGTGGCGCCGTCCTGCTGAAACCACATGTCATCCGTATCCATATCTTCAATTTGTGGCAAAAAAATCGGTTAACATACGGCCATAGTGCTCACCATTCACAGTTACCGTCTCGCCGTTCTCATTTTCAAAGAAATACTGCCCGATGACTCCACCAGACCATAATGCGCACCAAACAGTGACTTTTGGCGGATGCAATGGCCTCTCAATAATCACGTGTGGATTTTCTGAGCCCCATATACGGAAATATTGGGTGTTCACATAGCCACCGAGCTCGAAATGTGCCTCATCGCTGAAGAAAATTTGATGCGAAAATTCAGCATTTTGCTGCTGTTGTTCGTTCACCCAATCGACGTATGCCCGACGCATTCCATGGTCACCACGCTCTAATTTTTGTACCAGTTGCACTTTATATGGATGTAGGTGTAAGTCCAAATGCAAAATTCGCCACAATGATGTGTTTGACAAGCCCAATTGCTGAGCCGTGGAATCGAAACATTCGGGTCATCCTCCACACTGGCAGCAACAGCAGCAATATTTTCGGCCGAACGCACATTACGATGATGCACAGGTTTCACAATATCCGCTACGGATCCAGTTTGTTCGAATTTACGCACTACATTAGCGATTGTGTGCTCTGTAGGCCGTCCATGACGACCAAAATCCGTCCGTAATGCTCGAAAAACATTTGTCAGTTTTTCATAATTTTTATAGTATAATTTAACAAAATTAATACGTTGTGCGATGCTTAAACGATCTATATTGTAAAATGGCAGACATTCAACTAATGATATGACGCTTTGGTTGACAGCTATGTCAAACGGTTGTCAGCGCAGGGCTGTATACTTTCGGAAGCCCGAAATGGAAAACCCTGTATATTATACAAATAATATACATGTATTGGGGAGTAGAACATTTTTTGTTATTTTTCAGCTCATTTAATGTAATAAATCGGGATGCCACAACATGTGCTAAAAATTAACTTTGGGTGTACTCTGGAATCCATTAGCCATTAATACAGCCATATAGTATCTAAAGCTAAACTCAAGAGAAAGAAATTATGAACACTAAAAAATTAAGTAAGGAAATAAATATAATAATTATACACCAATTGATATGACAGATATCTATTAACAATGTGGAGAACAACACAAAACATAACTGATGCAAGAAAAACAAAACAAAACTAACAATTCGAAGGAAAACTTATACTATAATACTTTTGGGATCTGAGACACAGAATGAAAGGAGTGTATATTCCTCATCAAACAATATTTTTCATATCTCTGGTTGAGAAAAAAAAAGTTTTTCGGTCTATTTTAATTTCAGTAGAATTTCAGTTTTGGTGAATATTTGAACGATGGATTCGAAAAAACAGTACATTGAACTACAAAACACTGCATTTATGTTTTGGGTAACATAAGTCAAAGACAGTCAAACTCTTCATTACATGTACGTCTTACCCTCACTCCCTCACATTATCTTGCTTATTTTGATCTTATACATTGGATTGCAACTAAAGCAACACTAAATGAACTAATCAGTTTATTTATAATATGTTTACATACATATAAGGATAACTATTCTGTGCTATGACAAACATATTTAAATGCCATTTTATGGGTTTTTCGTACTTTGAAGCTGTGAGCGTTCCTTCCAAAATAAAGTGAACGACGGTTATGTAGCTTCCTGTTACACCAAAACATAAGTGAACATTGACTTGCTCACAATAAAATAATATTTTTACCTAAAACAAAAATGCACAACCCTACCCTAATAAAAACCAATTCCATGGCAGACATTTTCTGACCATCCGGGGGGAGAACGAAACAGTGCTAAATGAAATGGCACACATCTCCCAGTAAATGTCTGGAATGGAATCGGTAAACACATTCCTCCACAGATCGTTGGCAGCAGGCAGGGGTAGAAACACTTCACATTTTGATAGTGATACAAATACGTATAGCAGAAAATAACACCCACCCCCGTAGCCCCGGCGAAGGCTGCTGGCTGCGAAGTAGAGGTAGTCTGGACAAAGTCTGGGTGGTTTCAAAATCATCCAGTGCATGTGTTGCTGAAGGTACATATTTCCGGCGGAGGCAGAGAGGACATCGCGGACTGGACTGAAACTGGAATAATATTTACTTGCAATTTAGTACATTTCAAGTGTCCGGGGTCAGGTGCAGCTCTGCATGAACGCGGGGCTATTCTGAGTGGAGATAATGATCGGTGAAGCGAGCGGTGAAAATATTTACGTTGAACACTCTTCCAGACGGGGACACACCGAACATGGCGTTGTGCAAAACGACGCTTCACATGGATTGAACGAATTTACTCATAACACGTTTGTTACCATGCACACCGAAGTGATTGTGTCAGACCGTTTGGAGGGTGTTTCCATTAGCAGAACAGAGGTAAATATTTTATATTCGGAGAGAGAATATTTTGTTTTTTTTTTCCATAAAAGTTCAATTCAGAGAAACATTTGGAAACAAATAGTGGCGTATTTAAACATGATGGCCTTTCCCTCATATTCTATATCAGGTAAATCAAAACTTTTATAGGTGTTAATATAAATTATGCTGATGTGTTGAATTATAGAGACTTTGAACTCGGCGAGTTCATTCGCTTCTATTCTTACAAATATTATAATCTTTTCTTGTATTTTCATTGCAATTTTGTTTTGTAATCTTTTAAATATTCTATCGCGTTTGTTTTTTATCTAATTCAACTAAGTTAATTAAATTTAGAATTTATTGATTTGTGTCATTTCTCATTTTAAATTTAGCTAAACATTAAACATCAAATACAATCACATTCAAACTTTGCGATGTTTTCATTTATTTTTACCCTTGGGAACTGGCTGACTCACGGTGAATTGAAAATTGTCGTTGGAATTTCCGACAGAATCTTCTGAAGCATTCCAAAAACTAATTTGTTGTAATGTCGACACTGGATCTTTTCAACAACTTTTTTTTCACTCACCAAAACAATTTGTAACGCATCCGAGATAAAACAAATTAATATTTTGGTGTTTTGATATTAATCCTAACTTGTTTCTAATAATTGATTCACGTTGTTAACTTACAGTCTATCGCAAAATCGAGTGTACAAATGCTACTTGATTATACTTTCTTTTCATTTAGTATAAAATATTTTGAATACATTGATTCTTTTGATGCATATTTAACACTGACACATTTGACTAAATGTACGTGCAATAAAATTCTGAGGAAAGTTTCCTGCTAATTGTTTATTCCTAAAAATTGAAAATAAACTCTATTAGAGGCACCTAAAAATTTAGTGTACACCTTAAATTTTTCCGAACAAATTAGTCTTGTAGGTGAGTTTCTTTGCGAATTAGCGTACTTTTCCTCATCAGTGATTGGTGTCAACACTTAACCATTGATTGGGCAGTGTTGATTTTTGTTTTTTGATTGATGTTTGATTTTTTTTTCAAAATGACAAGTTAGAGGAAATAAATAGATATTGTTACATGTACAATGATAATAAGTATGAATTGTCGTGGAAAGACATTGCAGGAAATAGCAGCTGCTGTCGGAAGAACCCACTCTACACTAAAGAAAATCATAAACAGGTGGAAATACGAAGTAACCATGGAAAATCCCCCGGTAGAGAACGCAAACGGACCCTATCTTCTGATGATGAACAGTTAATTATTCGAACATTGCGGAAGAATCCTAAAACAAACATTCCTAAACTGACTACCGAAGTAGCCGACATCATTGGGAGACCTGTCTGCGTAGACACTGTCCGGAGAGCAGCATACAGGAACAATCTGAGAGGTTGTGTTGACCGTGAAATGTATTGCATCTCGAAGGTGAATATGAAAAAAACGACTACAGTTTACTAAGGCATATGTAAACAGACCTAAAGAGTTCTGGAACAAGGACTTCTATACGAATGAGCCGAAAACCAATACCTTTTTAATCGAATGGAAAACAGATGGTGTGGAGAAAACCAGGATCGGTGCTTCAGATTTAGCATTTGGTTATAACAGTAAAACACGGCGGCGGCAGTCAGATTATGCATGGTAAATTGGCGGCTTCTGGAACTGGCACCATGGTGTTTATCGATTCGGCGATGGACAAGATGGCTTAATTTATCTTCCTGAAACGTAACCTGCAGTCTCTCGTTCAGAAATTCGGTCTCCCTCGTGATTACTACTTTCAACAGAATAATGACCCGAAGCAAAGTGACTTCGTGGTGCGGGAATGCCTGCTCTATAATGTCCCAATCAACTCAAAACACCTCCGAAATCATCGAACTTGAACACTGTTGAGTGGGGAATCAAGAACCATCCATCCATCAAAACCCAGGGAACTCAAAACGACGATTACGGAGATCTGGGAGGTACTCCCGTCTACAGTGACAAAAATATCGCCTTGGTGCTTGCAAGAAGTGCTGGACGCCAAAGAGGGGCCATACCAAATACTAGGGGATTGATTTGTGTTATCTATTAACATTTCTAAACTGTTTTCAATTTAGATTTCGTTTAGAAGAAAAACTTGAACTGTACACTCAATTTTGCAACGTTTTAGTTGGAGATTTTTTGTTTGTATTTTAAATATGAAGTAGAAATGTGACCATTTTAATTTTTTTCGTATCTCTACATGAGATTAAAATGGATCGATTTTACGATGAATATAAGTCGCATTTAATTATTTATTTTTAACCCCAAAAACCTCAACAATAACAAACCAGCACGGGATTTTTACTCAATTTTGCGATTGACTGTATATTACGAACGAGTTGTTGAGTTTTTGTCATTCGTCATTTCCCGCTCTTCCGAATGTAGCATTGAACATTCAGTATGCAATGTTACCGTTTTTCTCACAATTACGCTTAGTTTTATGTAAATTCTCTCATACGTTTTTGCTCAAGTAGAAATAAGTGAACATATGAATCAATTCATGTCAACTGTAAATAACATATTTATACATATTTGTCGGTAACATTAATTAACACCATTGAGCCTGGATTTCAAGTTATGATTTTTTGAATAAAAAGTCAATGATTCTGATTACGCTCTATAAGGTGAAGTCGCCATCAATATTGTACATATGATAATGATAATTGTAATTCTTGATGAGTGTCAACTTATGTACACGACTCAAAACAATGGAGAAGGTCGGGTCAAAACGGCGAAGTGGATTTGAGTGGATTTGATCCATATCAGAACCTTATGAAATGACATGGAGGCGGATGGTACGAGAAAAACTGAAACTATGGAGCTTGAATTGTCATTTGTGGCGAATCATAAAACAAGGAAAAAAAAAAGCATTGGAACGAGGAAGATTTTTTGAGGTTGTCAACTACGACAATTCCCAATTTTGAGCAACTGATCGAGCTAAATTTTCACTCTGGATTCATGAGTTCATATCATGAATTCATCTCCATGCAGGTTGATCCTTCTTCGTATATTCCCAACCGTGTTTGTTTTCCTGACTACATCAATTCTTCTGTGCATTTTGATCTGTCCATGAAGCAGGATATCCATGGAATATCAGATTATCTTCGATCGAGGACCGTTCCAACGATCTTCAATGCAAAGTATGGGCGTATCAATTGTGATAATATGTACTTTACTGATGGGTCCTCTATGAATGAGTCCACAGGATTTGGAGTGTTCAACGAATTTTTGAGCACCTCCCACAGTCTTCAGAATCCTTGTTTAGTATATATTGCTGAATTGGCGGCGATATACTGGGCGCTGGACAGGCTCGCCTCACGACCTGTTGAACACTATGACATTGTAACGGATAGTCTTAGCTCTGTAGAAGCTATCCGTTCAGTGAGGCCGGAAAAACACTCGCCGTACTTCCTTGAGAAAATAAGAGAAATTTTGAGTGCTTTATCCAGACGCTATTATGTCATCACCTTTGTCTGAGTCCCTTTACATTGCTCAATTCCGGGTAATGAGAGGGCTGACTCATTAGCAAAGGTGGGTGCGATTGAAGGCGATATTTATCAGCGTCAAATCGCCTTCAATGAATTTTACTCTTTAGCCTCAAACCATGGTTCAAAAGTCTGGACTTGAGTCGGGACTTTATTCGAACCTTCTCCCGGCTCATGTCTAATCACTGTTCGTTAGACGCGCTACTTTTTCGTTTCAATCTTTCCGTCAGCGATCTCTGCGCTTGTGGCCATGGTTACCATCGAACACGTTGTTTGGTCGTGCGAGGGATATGTTGTTGACAGATCGAATTTAGAAAACTCTCTTCGGGCCAGAGGAAGGCAGCCCAATGCGCCGGTGAGAGATGTGTTGGCTCGGTTAGAACTTGATTACATATCCCAAATATATGTTTTCCTTAAAACTATCGATCTTCGAATGTGATTGTTCTTAAATCTTTTACCCCTCCTTTTCGTCCTTCGCGAGTTATCGTTTCCCTTCCAACTAACATTAGAATGAGTTAAATTGTAAATACGTATTAGATGTTAGGATAGTTTTAAGAATTGAGTGTGAAGTGTGAGTGTGAATGAGAATGTGAATGTAAATGTGAGTGGGAGTGTGAACATTGAACAATATCCTTACATCCCATCCTTTTCCTACTGAAAATGTGTCACCCTTCTAAACTCGAGTCGACCGCGAGGAATCGGATTCCTATTTTATTAACCATATAATTAAGGAAACATGTTCATATTTTATAGTAAAAATATAGTTAAAAGCGTGGCTACTTTAAACCAATGCAACTGAGCCTGTAAAAATAAACGGATCAATAAAAAAACAACGACAATTTTTTAATAATAGTGACTCATCATTTGAACTCGAAAATATCTTGTTTTGACGTAGGATTACGTCTTTCTGGAATATATTGGGGTACTAATTGAAAATCGAAAATCGAGTTCATCGTGAAAATTGCCCAATTTCAAATTTTTTATTTTTAATGATGGATTCATAAAAGTAGGGGGAACTTTTGGTCCCTGTGTTCCCTAATAGAGACATCAAAACCAAGCTGCCTGGGGAGAATCGGCATTGCAAATACATAAAAGTAGGGGGAGCTTTTGTTCCTATCGAAATGTATTCGAAATGGTTCTCAAATGGGGATCAACATAGGGTAGGACCCTGCCTGTTGGTCTCAAATGTTCCTATCTCACGCCTCCACGAAGATCATATGACGACATTTTTAGATCGGGCGTGAACTGGAAACACGCACCTGGTCTTGGCTCCGAGAACGAGTGTCGAAAGTGGCTATGTGAGGGGGTGCGAGCGAGTCAGAGCGCTATATCTCTCCCGGGAAAGGCCTCCCGGGTCATGGAGGCCCTGCCAACCCGCTGTCTCCCGGACAAAGGAGATACACCCAATAAAATGGAGCTACGATCACGAAGAGTAATAAGAATGCGATCACCCGAGGAGGGTCCCCGAACTGGAGCTGGTCCTGAAACGGGCGTAAGAGCGAGCGGCCAGCGGCTGGAGGGCGAGGTGCAAGAGCGGGCCACCAGCCGGGTTCAACCCGAAGAGCTACCGCCACACGGAAACAGCAGCCATCGACATCACCCAAGAAACGCTGCGCCTACGAGACGTGTTGCGACTGCCAGACGACAGTCGTCCACACTTGTGGGTACCACTAGGCGACGGATCATGTGGACACACGAAATGAACGAATTCGTGATCCGCGCCTATTACATCTGCACTGCTTTGGAGACGGACATGAGCGGTCGCCCTCGAATACTAACAATGTTCGAGGAAGCGTATCCAGAGTTCGTCAGGAGGCTTGATCAGAACGCGATGAACTCGAGGCGTAGAGCGATAGTACGCAACAACATGCTCTCCCAAACACAAATCGACGAGATCAAGCAGCAGGTGCAGAGAGAACTAAGCTCCAGAACGAACAGAGCAAGCGATGTGCGACATTCGCGACATTCGCGACATTCGCGAGTGGGGCACGCAAATCAGCACCAGTGGAGGCCAAAGCACAACAACCCCCTGAGCCGGAAGACCCACAGCCACATCAACAACTACTACGCGATCTGGTCTTCCACTACGACGAGGCGATCTCACAGTTTCGCGACACAGATCCTTTGTTGCGCCCCAGAAATCCGCAGTTGCAGCATTCCCGCTGGCTGACAAGTGCAGTAAAGCTCATGAACGAGCACGTTCTTCCGCTGCACTTGGTTGATGCTGAGGACATGGAGGAGCTGCAACTGAAAGTTTACTGTGCTGCTGTGGCGACCGCCAAAAGTTTAGGATACCGTATAAGGCCATGAGACGGACTGCTCCAACATCTCCGTGAAAGGCGTGAGCCTCCGTGGCGAAGGAGATTGGAGCAACGGATCCTAAACAAGCGCGCCGCAATTGGAAGACTGATGGCGTACAAAAGAGGCAGCTGATCGGCGAAATTATGTCGCCAAGTTGCTGTGCGGTCTACTAAACTTCGCCGGCTGGGAGCTCACCAGCCGACGGAAAAACTCGACACACTAGTACAGCAATTGAGCGTTCTTACAAAACGGCTGAAACGTTACTCTGAAAGCGCCAGGAACAAAATCGGATGTTCAGAGATAACGAGAAAGCGTTCTACGACCACATTAGCGACGAGAAGCCCGACTACCGCGAAGGTTTGCCAGATATTAGCGATGTGACGAACTTCTGGGCTGGTATTTGGGAGACCCCAGTAGAACATCGCGACGGGAAAATGTGGTTAAAACGGGAGGAGGAGAGATGTGGTGAAATTGGAGAGATGCCAGCTATCATAGTCGGAGAGAACGATGTCCGCGAAGCCTCGCGGTACCTGAGGAACTGGGCAGTACCGGTCCCCGATGGTGTTCAGAACTTTTGGCACAAGAAGCTGACCGTCGCACATCCAAAGATAGCTGAGTGCTTCAACAAGGTGCTACGTGACCCACGCAACCTTCCTAAATTCGCCACCCGTGGCGTCACATTCCTCCTCCCGAAGACAGCAACACATTGAACCCATCAAAGTACAGACCGATAACGTGCCTATCGAGTCTGTACAAAATACTGAGCAGCATAATTACCGCCAAAGTTTCTGCTCACTGCGAACAGCATCACATCATCACAGAAGAGCAGAAAGGATGCAGGAAAAATACGCATGGCTGCAAAGACCAGGCCATCCTCGACGCAGCCATAGTCGGCCAGGCGGTATAGAACAAGCGGAACCTAAGCATGGCCTATATTGATTACAGGAAGGCTTATGACTCCATACCTCACTCGTTTCTCGTCCGGGTATTGGAGCTCTACAAAATTGATCCCGTCGTCGTTAGGTTCCTGCAGCATGCGATGAGGCAGTGTAGTACGTCTCTGCACCTTAGTGATGGGGAAAATGTGTTGCAGTCTAGAACGCTGCTGATAAAGAGGGGGATATTCCAAGGCGACTCTTTCAGCCCGCTTTGGTTTTGTCTGGCACTGAACCCCCTCAGTAGGACGCTCAATAGGAACGGTCATGGCTATAAGTTAAGGTATCGAAGGCGCCAACGAAGAAGTGACCCATACCTTTTACATGGACGATCTCAAGGTCTACGCTGATTCACGTCAGCGTCTAGGTGTAGCTATCTGGGTTGTCGAAGATATAAGCAGGGACATCTGCATGGAGTTCGGCCTCGACAAGTGCCGCTGTGTCCATCTGCTGAAAGGGCAGCTTACCGAATCCGGAGGCTACGAGGTCTATGACGGCGAGTTTATACAAGACATGGTTCGTGGCGAATCCTACAAATACCTTGGATTCCGACAGCTCACCGGGATTCGTCACTCCGACATCAAGACGGAGCTGCGAGACAAGTGCTTGAGTCGAGTGAACTGTGTCCTAAGGACTTTCCTCAAAGCGGGGAACAAGGTACGCGCGATCAACACATTCGCGGTTCCCCTGCTGACCTTCAGTTTTGGTGTAGTCAAATGGAGCAAAACTGACCTAGAGGACCATGAGGGGAGGATGAGGAGAGCATTTAAAGAGTCTTGTTTTCCTTCTGATATCAGCAAAATTTTCTTATCTTTCAAATGAACAGTATAATTATTCTAAGTAGCGTACATTCTTAATTAGAGTCAGTTCAGGACATAAAATTAGACTCAAGAAAAATTCAACAATGTCCTAGTTGAGAACTGACCATATGCGTAGGATTTTTTCATCAAATATGATCCTCTATCACCTCCTGAAATATTCTGAATCAGCTACCTAATTGCATGTGTATTTTTATCAGAACACTGGCTGAATTGTTTTAAGTTGACGACTAGTGATGCAAGGACAATCTCATGCAAATGGAAATATTGATTCCTAGAAATTGATAAAATAAAAATACTTTGGAAAAATGATTTTACACGCAATTCTGTATGAAAAACTATACAGATATTATTACCATAAGGCTAAGTGTTCTCGACATATAACACAATGTATAGAAAAATATATTTGATAAAAAATCATTTACGCATATAATGAAATCTCAACCATTATGGAATCGTTTTATTTTTTATAGTTTTGGGCTATAAGGGACTATGCATACCCCATAACTATAAAAGTTCGATCACAGGAAATAGTTTGGTCATTCACAATTAACGTGAGATATTTTTATAATACAGATTTCACTGAAGAAGATCGATGATATGAGAAAAAAATCATGAACGTGAGTCTGGGCAGCACTCTCAGGCGTCTTAATCAGTTTATTGATTAGTTTTGAAATGTCTTGAATATGTGTTATTTAATTTAATTTTGAATGTATAAACTGTTGTATAAGTTGTTGTATTTAAAAAAATTCTTCTTGTCCACGTGGACTCAGTCTATACCCTATCCCCTAAAGCTGTCCACGTGGTATGGTTTCAATCAGGATACAGGATCTCGTATCACACAATATCTTGGGTATATCTTCGAAAAAAAAAACTTTGTTATTCTCAGCGACTGAATGAATTTAGTTATCGCCTTTTACGTATTCCACACAGCCGCGTTTTGATGTTTTGAATGGGAAAACCATAAAGCACCTTCCCAGATTATTTGTTCACCAGCAGTGGTGAGATAATGCTAACAGCCGGGACGGAACACGCGAAAGTAGGCCATCGGTTGATAGTATTACCGCTGCGATTCCGCCGAAAAATCCCACTGCCTCAAACCACCTTGCGTTCCGTTCGTTGGCAGCAAATGCCACCGATACGATTAGAGACAGAACCCGCCGCTGATTGCCGTTGTTTGTTCGAGCATTCTTTG
This sequence comes from Toxorhynchites rutilus septentrionalis, assembly GCF_029784135.1. Lineage (NCBI taxonomy): Eukaryota > Metazoa > Arthropoda > Insecta > Diptera > Culicidae > Toxorhynchites > Toxorhynchites rutilus. Next base: position 276,797,718 of record NC_073745.1, read on the forward strand.
CAGCATTTGCTGGCCTACCTTTTTTTCGCGCTTGCACCGATAAGAAGGCCGCCAGCGGCTGGCTGTATGCAATCCTTGACTTTGACTTTGCCGTTTGTTGCCCTGGATGGGGGCGATACGACAATTTGGTCGTACCGTTGATAACAGGTTGGCAAATGTCGTAGATCAGTTCTGCAGCAGTGAGGGGGGCTGCGACCGGTGATGGTTCGGGGAGAGGGGAACCATTATCGCCGACTCGTCCGATGGCCTAGTTCGAGGTCGTTCGGATGTGTATTCAGCGGGTGCAACGCAATCAAAATTGAAAATAATTGATAAGCTGTGAATGCGTGGTCGGTGATTTGTTCTTTGATGAACTCAACAAACTTCGATTTAAATGGGTGCAATTTTGATAGTTAGACGTAGCTGTTATCATATGTTTGTGTTCGTAGAGAAATTGTTTTTATTCCTGCGTTGTTGAGTAATGTTCGTTATGTCCGTTCATTGTCTGCAAACTGTTTTAATTTTCCAGGCTAATGTAGATTTGTTGGTTTCCTCAAATGACGTAATCCAAATATTAAATATTTTATATATTCGATCTGATATATCAATTTCTTAAACAACCGGAATTGAAAACATAATTTCAAGTTTGACGCGTTTTTGAATTGAATTTTGATTAAATTATTCGATTTATTTGTGAGATTTTGAAAAATCAAAATGATATCAAAAATTCCAACAACAACAAAAAAAAAATAAAGGAGGACCACACCTGAAGAAGATCAATGATTACTGTCCTATCTAGAAATTATGAAATTATGAAACTATATTTTTTTGTAACCAATCTTATGTACAAAGTTCGAAACCATCGGAGAGGGTTGGGACAGTGGCGTGAAATTGTTCATTTTCGGAAATGCGTTCCGGATTCTCGGTATTTTCAACCCAACACGGTCATCTCAGATGAACTAATTTCACCAAACGTCCAGCTCCGGTAAGCTTGATTGAGCCGAAAATAACTGACCTAACACAATTTAGTTCTTTTTTTTTCGCACACAGCTCACGGCTGAATGTGTCTGGCGGTCTGTTTATTTTGTTGTATTTTTTTGCGCACCACCTCATTTATTGCTTTGTTTGTGTTGCGCCGCTTGCCGCTGCTGCCTGGAGATTGTGCGGCAATATGTTGGTGAGTTGGCGTCGCGCGGATGCGATTTGCGATTTTTTTTGTTGCCTGTCGAGAAGACGAAATGACGAATTGTCGGTCTGTCGGCCGGTGCAAGTAGAGGTATCTGTGAGGGACACACATTCGCACACATGGTGCCAACGAGGCGAGGTGCCTCACATTCGTTGCTGACGGGGAGAAATTGGAATTTTGTTTACGTTCCTGGCGGCGGACAACAAACCAAATCGAGGTCAGGGGCGAATTAATACCGATTAGGAGGAAGTTGTTACGTGTTACGGTAGGTTGAGGATGGTTTTGGATTGCGCTCGGGATGGTTTGTGTTTTTAAGTTACGAAACGTTGCGAAATTGTTCAGGGATTCAGAATGGTCGCCAATCTTTGGAAATATTGAGCAATTTTGAAAGAATCGTCTAAACACTAAACACCAAAACAATTGTGTCAAAGGAAAGCGCGCCGGAAAGGTTAAATCTCTACTCTATACAGGTCGGACTCGATTATCCGGAGTATTGATTTTTTTGACGTGGGACTACGTCTAACCGGAGTATATGGGGGTGAAATGAAAACCTAAGCACAGAATATGCAGGAAAAAATGAAAGATTCCGAATGCTTATAACTCGAACATTTCTTGATAGATCGGAAAGATGTTTGCATCAATTGATAGGAAATATTTCTACGAGTCTATCACAATTAATAAAATGTTATTTTGCATGAGATAAACAGTTGAATAACTGAAAAATGTCAAGCGTTATCTAAACGCCCTAACTGCCAAGTTTTGATTGGCCCGATTCACGATTTCCCCAACACAGACTTCAAAATCAAAGTACCTGTGGGAATCCTCTTTGCAAATAGCAAATATACATGCAAGTAGGGGGTATTTTTGCTCTCACCGAGCTAGCAACCAGTTACCGGCAGCAGCGATGGTGTCCATTCAGCATTAAGATATTTCCGCCGAATCAAAAGCGGAGGAAGGAAGTGGGAAGGTCCCACGTCTCTCCGGTTATGTCCACGACATTACCCACCCGTCTGTTTTTCACTCCGGATAATCGAATCATAAAAAAACTATTTTCTGTCGGTAAACGTATTATAATTATGATTTGCACTTATTTATTAAACGGTTTTATCTAGGTTAACCCGTTTGTATGTTTGTGACTTTGTAACTTTGTAACTTTGTATGAAGCGCTGTACCACATTAATAGAAATTTAACACCCTTCCTGTTGACCGATTGATCTGAAATTTGAAACACATCTTTATCTCTGGTGTAATTATTAAACAGCGTATTCCATGGTTATTTATGAAAAATTATGACGTATTCCATGGTTATTTATGAAAATTATTTATGAAAAATGTAAATCCAAGATGGCGACCACTACAAAATGGCGGATTACAAATTTTCACAGAACCCCATCAATATGTATATCAAATGAAAGGTATTGACTAGTAGAATACAGTAATTTATGAAAAATGCAAATCCAAAATGGCCGCCTCCACAAAATGGCGCCATATTTTTTTCAAAACCTTTTCAATATGGGTATCAAAAGGAAATTCTCGACTAGTAGAACATAGCAGATCATGAAAAATCTTATTCCGAGATGGACACAGTCCCCAAACAACTAATTACTTTTTAAATGGTTTCATTCAGCTTGACCTGTTTGAATGTTTGTAGGGTTGTCCCACATCAATGGAAAATTGAACCCGTTCCTATTGACTGATTGATCTGAAATTTGAAGGACACCTTTAATTCTACTGTCATTATAAAACTACGTATTCCATGTTCTTGTAAAATTCAATTTGGCCATCGTTTAACTTAAAAATTTTTTTTTTAACTTATTTTTTAGTTTTATTTAATCTAGTTTTCAGTAAATTATCTGTATCATAAGTTTACTTCTCTACATTAAAACCATTCAAAAAATTTATATTTTTTTCAATTTTTGTTTCGTATCTAACTTTCTTCGGAATATTTCGATGATGTACTGTTTTCTACTAGTCAAATCATTTCATTTGATACCAATATTGATGGGATTGCAAAAAATACATAGTCGACCATTTTATAGCGGCGACCTTCTCGAATTTATGTTGTTCATAGTGTAGTGTGGTCTCCAAGTCAAGCCATTCAGCTATTTTTTAACGGCGGCCAAATTGAATTTTTCAAGATCATGGAATACGTAGTTCTATAATGACAGTAGATGACAGTTCCAAATTTCAGATCAATCGAATAGTTCTTCAATGTATAGGTTATCTTCACTGACGGAAAAAAAAGTTCAATTTTGATGATCCTCATGGTTTCAACGGGTAGAGTAATGCGGGGCAAAGGTGCGCACCTAACTGTCGTCCTTGAAATGAAAGCAAATAAAATTCCGTTTGCGTACGAAATTGTAACTATATATATTACCTTTGAAGTGTAGTACAAGCATTTCTCGAGTTGTGTTTGTAATTGGACAAACACTTATTTTAATACAAAAAGACAAATGCGCAACTTTGCCTCATAGTGGGGGCAAAGGTGCGCACTTATTGAATTGAACTTCTGAGGTAACTTCTACCAAAAATAAATGCTTTATCATCAGAAGCGGGAGAAACATCATTACTAGAGAGTGTAGGCACCGTCCAGTAGGCAGGCAGTAGGCAGGTGTTCTATGGTTTTTTATGGGTGGAGAAGAGTGGGTGTTATGGTCGAACATACCACGTGGAATTCTTTGGGAGGGAGGAGACTGACAAAATAAGGTATCCAAAAATGTCCAACATTTGAAACAGAATTCGTTTTTATTAACAAACTAGCTGACCCGGCGAACTTCCCACCCACAATTGATATATTGATATGAATCATTTCGAACACTCAAGTTCCCACAGAAATTATTTTTATGTACGTAATCTATACTCGCGGTAAATAATATTTTTTTTTTTGATATATAAATTTGATGCAGATTAAGACGCATCCATCCTCATACTGACTGCTCTCATACTGAAATCCGTTGTTCTTGAGTTAAATCGTGAGGAACGGACACCAAATCATTTTTATTTATATAGATCAAGTTAATAACTACATAGTTACCTTCACTTGATTTATTTGAAACTCATTGTTGAAAAAAACAATATTTATTTGAAGTTCATTGTGAAAACATAAACATAAACAAATCATAACCGTAATTGAATTGAATGCATGGTAAAAATAAAAACATTTTTCATTTGAAATTCATTTTGAATTATTTTTAAGCAATTGTTTATTTTTATTTCTCATCTTTGATTTCAGTTCTGAGGATTCCAACGCATTGCCTTGGAGCGCTGTTGCTTCGTTGCGCAGTTGTGGGGTTCGAAGAGACAGACGATGGTTCTTCATGAAGCTAGAATTCCAATCTCTTCCTGCCAGTTTTACAACTTGGTTGAATTCGTGCTGGAGGTTGTTGGCTTCCGCAAAATCAAACGCCAGACGCCGTAAATCTTTGAAAGTCATACCATAGAAAGCTTTGTCCAGTGCTCTGCAGTAGTCCGCCAGATCCTCAGACACCTCACTCGTAAATACCTATCGGAACCGCCCTAGGTGCTCGCTGACACATCCCAGCAGAAGTGGAAATGTCAATAGAAGAAGATTCAAATCATAAATCACTTACTGATATGAGCCTCTTCCTCAGAGCTAATTCAGAAAAACCGAGGTCTGCCGCAATCCGACGCACTCCGAGACTCCCTCCCGAAGCCTCTGTCGGGCCATTTGAGCATTTCTGGAGTGCATTTCTTCAAATCAGTTATCTTCTTGTGGGTGTCGTTAAAAATTTTGTTGAAAATATTTCATAATTTTTTTTCAGAGCAAAACGCTAGTGCGAACTTTTACCCCACAGCCGCTGCGCACCTTTAACCCACAAGCAAGTTTTGAAATAATCGAATTTTAAAAAAAAGCTCTTGAACTTTTTCACAAAAACGGATACGCACTATCACCAGTGCGTATTTCACGCACTATCACCAGAACAGTATTTCTAAACCAGGAATATTGGTGGAGGTTTGTGCGTGGTTTGGACAGGATTCTGTGCAACAGGAAAGCTCAAGATAGCTTTTCCATCATTCGAGGATTACACACATGTTCTGGAATCCTCTCTCCCACAGTTTTTGCGTGGATATCGTCACACAAAATTCACATTCCATCAAAAAAATGCTACTATTCATACCAGCAAGAAATCTAAACAATGGATTAAGGACCAAAAACATATTTTTTGGACTGGCCGGCTCGCTCTTCCGACTTGAATCCTGTTGAAAATCTTAAGGGGGTTCCTTGTACGCAGAATCTACACTGAGGGAAAACGGTACACCACGACTGAAGAGCTCAAGGTCGCAATCTCGAGAAAATAGAAAAATATGGATAAATCCGTTCAGCAGAATTTGATAAATTAGTGGTTATTAGTCGAAATGGCAAGGTTATCAATTATTAACATGTAAATCAGCCGATCGTTTTTAATTTTTCATTGATAATACTTATGAATTTTGAAGTGGTCTTATAGAAACTGGACAGCTGAAATTATCATATTTAAGCACAATAAATAAACAAACAACTCTTTTGAACGAAATTGACGATAAATATACTTTATTCTAAGCATTCAACAATGTATGAATGTATCTTGTTGAAATTCTAACTGTTTGTGTTGCAACGAAATAGAATCAGGGTGATCTTATAGAAGTTGGACAGAGTGTATATATGATACCACTAGGATACCGATTACTGCATGTTTAATACCGATTAGGGTGGTCCTATGCAAGAAAAAATCTGAATTATTTTGTGTTTGTATGTTTTGCATAAATTTGTCTTGAAAAAATACATATAACCAGTTTTCACTCCTTTCTCCAATTTTTAATCGCGATATTTCTTTTTTTTTTTATAAACAACACCAAATGATTGATCCGTCGATTGTTTTTCAAACAAAACGAATATATGTACGTTGTTAATGTCAGATGGCACATCGTCCTCTTCATAGAGCTTCTACCCCACACATACGCAAGTAACCTGAATTCGACAAAAGCTAGGCGCATCGCCGGCGAGCTGGAAACCTTTTGGATGAGCACAATGAATTATTGAGATTGTTATAATCACAAACATGCTCGAAATGCAAAATTCCAATCACACTATTGTCGTCAAACCTGATAAAACAACGGCTGGAGAGCACGTGTCCAATGCGCCACAGTTACTTCATTCATTAGGAACATCATTACTCATTTCGAATTAATATTTTTGAACATGCGGTTGGAGGAGACGAAACCAACAAGAGAGTGCGCTGGATGGATTATTATGTGTTTTGTTTGATGAATCGACGCGGTCAGGGTAACGTCATTCGACGATGTCTTGAGCTGTCCCAAAAATCCATGGTTAACATATACGCAATGGTACTTACGAGATTCTATCATGAGCAACACCGACACAGCCTTTGTTGTTACCCAGTCCAAAACGTTTGCATTGCCATGACAGCACGTCTGTTCAAACAAAAGAAATGAGGTCTTTCATTAACTCTATTACGCAATCACACCTATTCCGTCCAACATGTTTATGGATGTATTCGGTTGAACGACAAAAGACGGGTGGGTAATGTCGGGGACATAACCGGAGTGACGTAGGACTAAACAAAGGGGACAGCTTTTGTTAAATATATATTTTAAAAATATTGTTTTATTTTCTTCTCCTACGTGAATACCTACCTATCTACCTTAAAAATGGATTAGTTTACTGTTTACTCTTCATGAATATGTTGATGGTTCTGAAAAGAACCTTTGGTGTTGTGTTTTTGTTATCACTCGATATTCCCATCTTGTTCGGTTACACCTTCCTGTTTAGCTATTGCGTTTGCCACTCGCCACAGCTTTCACAGTTGGAAAATTTCTTCCCATCCAGCTTGTGACATGTTGTTCAGTAAATTACATTTGATGCGACGTGCCGGAGAAACACTTTGCCACTCACTGAAACTAATTGTTGCCTTGATGAGCGCCGAACCGAAGCTGCTCTGTTCTTGATGCGGGTTTTCTGATTATCGTGAGCAGCTTTGCAAGCCAACTCGAGCACTCCGACGGCCGAAACTCTATAATCGCTGTTAGGTATACTGGTGCTCCGGCACCAATCCGTTCGGCCTAGTTACCCTTGCCGAGCAATCAGTGAATGCGACCAACAGGGAACTGGAGACCTGCACGGTTCGAGTGAGACTTTGCCTTTCCCTTAACTTGTCCTCCTTTGTTACGTCCACGATGCCGATGCCGTACAACCACACGGGTTTACGGTTTGAAAGAAAATAAGATATTTTTTTGGAGTCCGCGTGTTTTATACTCTAGCGGTACACACTCACAGCATAGAACCAAAACGGCAGACTCAGCCAGAGGGGCGAGTCCAACGAGACGAACGAATGAGCGTTAAAAGGGAGCGATGGCAAAAAAATACATTCATTACGATTTGTTCGCTCATTGGATTCACATGCAGGCTAAAAAGGGTCCTTTTCAGGATCACAAAATTATCTTCAATATAAAGAGTTTATTGTTTTGTTATTACTCGATATCCCCATCTTGTTCGGCTAAACCTTGCTGTTTAGCGATTGCATTTGCCACTCGCCACAGCTTTCACAGTTGGAAAATTTCTTCCCATCCAGCTTGTGACATATTTTACAGTAAATTACATTCAATGGCACGTCGCCTAACCACCACTCAGTATCGGATTGGAGGTAATTTTAACCTGTAATTGAACATTTGCGATGACAGTGGTACAGTGTCGACCTTCAATGTGGGGTCATAATTTGGGCCCCGAACTCTTTGTTTACAAAAATGTCCAACTAAATATGTCGCATTACTGGTCCGACCAATTAGCTAAATGTCGAGATAAGTGTAAATTACTGTACTTTCAATCTAGAAGCAATTTAAGAATTGGTGAAAATCAATAAGCTCAGAACAACTGCCAAATTCACATACTCATCATATCCTGGCAAACAAATTATGAAAAAATCAATTTGTGTTTTATTATTATTTTGGATATTGTTTTAGAAAGCATTGAACTGTATTTCCTAAACTCTTTTTTGGAAGGTTTAATGGCCCTGAAAAGCGCCTTGTTTTATGGAATGGTTCAAATTTAGAAAACTTAGTACTCGTGGTTTTGATAAAAAACCATTTCGAACGCCCTCGATGCCGCCTTGTTCTGGATTTGCCACCAAAGCAGTTTGTAGAAAGAACAAACTTTTTTCTTCTGCTACCTGATGCCGTTTTGCGATTGCGTTTGCCACTCGCCACTCGCTGCAATTGCCTGTTGTCTTGATGTCCACCGAACCGAATGTGTTCTGTTCCGAATGCGGGTTTTCTTATCGTCGCGAGTTGCTTTGCCAGCTAACTCGATCACTTCGACGGCCGAAACTATATAACGCCGGCTAGGTGGACTGGTGCATTGGTACTAACGCGCTCGGCCTAGCCACCCTTGCGGGGAACTCCAGATCAACACGGTTCGAGCCGGATTTTGCCTTTCCCTTCACTTTTCCTCCTTTACCATGTCCAGACATGGCTGCTTGGGTTGGTTTGTTGATGTGTTGTGATACGAACCGATGTGGTGTACGGTTTGAATGAGAATGATCGTTACGGCAGCGGAGCGGGGATTTTTAAGCTGACTGGCTGGCTCGAGAATTACGCATGTGTGAGACTGCGACCAATGTTTCGTTCATTTTTTTCTTTTTCCTTTCCAATTGTGGTTCATTCTATTTCGCTGCTGCTCTGGTTGCCCGTTTTGGTCGGTTCGATTTGAGGAGCACAAAATGGACCAATCAAAAATGGGCACATAGTGCATTTTGACAATGCTTGATATTTCACAATTATTCAATTATTTATCTCAAGAAAAATGAAATGTTATTCGTTATGATAGATGCGTAGATATATTTCCTATCAATTGATGCAAAAACCTTTGCGATCTATTGAGAAATGCTCGAGTTATAAGCGTTCCAAATCTTGCATTTTTTCCTACTTGTTCAGTGCCTAGATTTCCATTTCACCCCCTATATCTTCCGGTTAGACGTAGTCCTACGTCAAAAGCGAATATTATCTTAGACGAACATTTTTAATTCGGTTAGTCGACAGAATATGCTCTGAACAAAACGATAGAGTAATTTCTTTGGAAATTCGAGATCCATCTACTAATCAACTATTCTCCTGTATACTGGAACCCGATCGAATCAGAATTACCCGAACGTATCGTAACTAAAGTTCAATCGAGTTGTGCAAAACTGAAAGCCTTGCCATGTAATTTGACAATGAGTTTCGTACTCCATTTCTGTGAAGCGAAAATTGGTAATGAATTTTCGGGTGGAATGAACAAGCTTTTAGAACAAAAATTATGAATGAAAAAAGGACTACGGAAAAAAATTAAGATAGTCTCTTATATGTGTTCTGTGTAACATTTTTCCACATTCTCTGCAAGTGGGGGAAAATAGTGAACGCTATTTGTTTCTGATTTTATATTATGGATAAAGTTTTGGCGCAAATTCAAGCTAAGTTAAATTATGACTATGTTTTCTAAGTATTTAAACAACATTGAGTAATGATTTTCATTCAAATTTTAGCTATTTAAAATTGATTTAGTGTCTGATAATCTGATAGAGAGTAAATAGTTCCATGGATTGAATACGGATTAATTCATTTGATGTTTATTTTGCGACAAGGTAAAATTGATACATGTCATAGTTTCAGAATTCAAAGGAAGAATCGTGAGATCCGATTGAAGTTCAAAGCAATTGGATTCCGGAATATGGGATTTCATCAATGACACGATCAAAAGTGTTAGTATGATATTCGCCGCCCGAAAGCCAGACGGGTCGCCTCTATAGCGTGGTTCCCTAGCGTTTATCAAGGAAAGGTTAGATGTTAGTGGGGGGGGAGGTAAGAATCAGGATTCACTGAGGTGAGTGATTCGATTAGGAGTTTATCGATTTCTTTCTTTCCATAATAACCATGGATAACAGCTATCACAACCATTCTCCTGAGGGGCTTCGAACCTTCTGCTCTGGTTCTCAATAGTTTCAGGTTCTTTTTCGGACATGCTACTATAGAGATCCGTCATCCGCAGGCGGAGTTGCTTATACCTGACTCAAAAACGAAAAAAATGAGTAGGTTATATCTATGATATATTGATATTGATATGATATATCTTACCTCAATCATTTGTTTGTATTGATTAAATGTTTGATTGAATGAAACAATCTCCGAATTCAATTTATTTGCTTTGTGAGTTAAAAGATTTAACAAATGCCGTGTAAGGTCAATTCATGCATTGTGATAGATTATGTTCTTCGTTACAAGTAAATTTAATGACAATTCTATTACGTTTGATATGATGATGGACAGAATACGTGAACGGAAGAATAATCAAACGATTATTTTATTTTACATTTCCCTCTGAAGTTTGCATCTCTCAAGTGTACGTATTTCTCGAGCCGCGAATTTGCTTGGTTTGATGAACTTCAGGCACTCAGTTCCGATTTTGACATGTATGTCGAACGCATATTGTTTAATCATTAGGAATTATCGCAGCAAAAAGTTATCAACACTTTGTCTAATCATCAAATGGTATGCGTAGAAATTCAGAGAGCAGAAGATATGAAGGCATATTTTTCAATGCAATCTTGAATAACAGAGCCAAAGCGTTGTGTTCGTACCCGCTTTTGTAATTCTTGTTAGTAAAACAATTTTCGGAGTGCAATAAAAAAAAACATTAGGGTGCAGAAGTACATCCTGCTTGCATGAATCAACAACTTCAACTTCTACTTTTCATACTATAGAGGATTACACCTTGAAAGTTCATTCGCCTCTAGTATCTACACGATTTTCCCAGGTTCCTAAGTTTAGAAGACCGTGTTAGGGAAACATCTAGTCTGCACAAAGGCAAGCGAGTTATTTGCAAAGTCGATTTGCACAGACACCTTGGTTTTGAAGTCTGTATTAGGTAAACACATTTCAGTCGGAACAAAAATACCTCCGACCTGCATAAATTGCCAATGCCAATTTCCCCAGACACCTTGGTTTTGAAGTCTGTGTTGGGGAAACACATTTCAGTCAGAACAAAAATGACCCCGACTTGCATGAATTTGCAATGCCAATTTCCCCACGCTCCATGGTTTTGAAGTCTGTGTTAGGGAAACACATTTCAGTGGGAACAAAAATACCCCCAACTTACATGAATTAACAATGCCAATTTCCCCAGACACCTTGATTCTGAAGTGAAGTCAATTCCCCAACACAACACATTTCAGTCAGGACAAAAATACTCCCGACTTGCATGTCATTCAATGCTAATTTCACCACGCTCCATAAATTTGAAATCAGTGTTGGGGAAACATATATTTCAGTCGGAACAAAAATAGCCCGAACTGCATGAATTTGCAATGCCAATTTCCCGACGCTCCATGGATTTGAAGTCTATGTTGGGAGAGCACATTACAGTCGGAACAAAAATACTCCCGACTTGCATGTATTTCCACTGACGATTACCCCCAGGTACCTTGCTTTTGAAATCTCTGTTAGGGAACACATTTCGGTGGGAACAAAACTCCCCCTACTTCCATGTATTTGCAATGCCGAGTTCCCCAAGGCTGTTTGGTTTTGATTGCTATGTTGGGGAAACCGTATATCGGGTCAATCGAAACGAGGCAGTTAGGGCGTTTAGAAGTTAATTAAATCACTTTACATTTATCTAAAAAAATATTTTTATTATTTATTTGTTACTTTTTCCTACTGCACAATTTGAACTTAGAACTATAACTGTCCTGATGTACTGCTGCTCCCTGCTTTTATACAGTTAATTTGGAATGCGCCAGTAGGTTTCCCCGAAACGCAAGTGGCGCGCGTTGTCGCTCGTTGGTAGTGTTTTGTGTTTAATTTCTCCGGTATTGGCAGGTGTTTCTGGAACTGGTGCTGCATGTTTTGGCTGGCATCGCTGGGTACATCGGTGGATTTGTAGAATTAGATGTTGCGGCTGGAACTGGTGCTAGCTCTTGTTAACTTAGATAACGCTTAACATTTTACAGTTATTCCATTGTTTATCTAATGAAAAATAAAATTTTATTGATTGCGATAGATTCGTAGTAATATTTCCTATCAATTTATGCAAACATCTATCCGATCCAGTAAGAAATGTTCGAGTTATAAGCATTCGAAATCTTTCATTTTTTCCTGCATGTTCTGTGTTCAGGTACTCATTTTACCCCCTATATATTCTGGTTAGACGTAGTCCCACGTCAAAAGACCTTTCTGATTTTAGGATGTGTTTAGTTAAAAAAATCTCAGCTCTCAAGAAAAAAATAAAAGAATTGATCGGATGAAAGTTTGTATTCCGTCTGGATTGAAGGAAACATGAGTTTTCCACAGCGATTAGGAATTTTTCGACTCAAGTGTAACTTTTCAATACGGCGTATCGATTTTAGTTAGAGAAATGTTTGATAATTTATATCTCAAAAACTATGCGTCGTACCGAAATAGTGTCTTAAAAAGAGTCATAAAGTATTGATGATTAAACATGAAAAAATATACAAAAATAGTACAGGCAAACCTTTTTTTTGTGCGGGGGATAGGTCGCATAAAAGTCGCATAAAAAAATCGCGCAAAACTTCACCAGCAGCTTTAAAAAATCGTGTTCGGTACACATTTTGAAAACAATTTTTTTTGTGCGGTAGATAGGGACCGCATAAAAAAAGTTTCCCCCAAGAAAATCAATTCAATTTCCTTTTGTTTCCCTGCTTTGCGATGGGACACTTTGCCTTTTCGGGTGGCTGTTTTGTGCTTTTAGTTGCATGTCGAAACGTGTTGCTGTTAGAAATCATGTCATGCAAAAACTTAGAAAAACTTAAATATATAGTATTTTATGAGAGGAGGGGAATGATTTCAGAAGTAGATAATTGAGACGTAAATATGCTTTTTTCGCACTGAAATGCATATAAACCGAAAAAAACTAAATGGACAATAAATTCGTCAAATATGCTTCTTTTCATACACAGCACAAAAAAAATCGCACAAAAAACGCACAAGAACAGAAAACCACACAAAAAAAAATTCGCACAAAAAGAGGTTTTACTGTACTCTTATTTTTATATACAAAAAAAAGGCTCACATTGTTTTATTTAATTTTTTTTGTAAAAAAAAATCATATACAATAGGTGTCTTGTAGAAAATTCATAAAATGAGTCCAAGATGGTAAAACTATTTTTGACGAATTTGTGGAACATCGATACGCCCTTTCCAAAAGTTAAACTTCAGTCAAAAAATTCCCAGTTGCTGTGGAAAACGCATATTTCCTCCAAACCAAACGGAATACAAACTTTCATTCGAATCAAAAATACATGTTTTTGAATTCAGCGATTTCATTTGGAATTGCACTATTGCTAGCTCTCGAAAGCAGTGGCATTTTTGATGCTATACTGCTTAATTGAAGATTATATGTCGTACTAAAATATCACTTTTATTCGTCTTTCTCGGCGTGACATTACAAATATCCACGGCACGGTGTCACATTAAACTCATAATCAGCGGGAAGCTCGAATAACATGTATGTTTTCATTGATAAAACATTTACAGAAAATTGCATTTTCACTTGGATGTCGTTGGCAATTTTTTTCGTCTTAAATAGAACATGATAAAGCAGGACATCACATTGCATTTGAATGTCAAAAAGACTCTCTTTCAGGCTAATTTAAACGTCAGGTCAGATGGGAAAAAATTATTGATTGGATAGTGATTTCAAAAAAATTGTAAATTCTGCATAAAACCTAAAAAAATCTGTAGTCTGTAACTACAGTTTCTTGGTTTCAAAATATCATTAAAATCTGTATAAATACAGATTATTCTGTAGATATGGTAACCCTGCTTTAGTCGTGCAAAATCGCCTTTTGAGTACAATCAAATCAAACATTCTTAACTTATCTCTATGCAGTTACTGTTCAAATGATTATATACAATCAATATTCAATATACGATAATGCATAAGTAAGTAATCAATGTAGCTATTATGATATATTCCTCCAAAACCAATTTAGAATCATTATAATAGCTGTCCCATTTTCCAAATATTTGCGAAGAAGACATCAATAATGAATAATCAATAGAAACCCTCATTGACCACCGGTTTCACTATGGACGTGAATGAAAGTGGCGTGGTCCGCATCCTCTAAATGAGTACCCCAACTGACATCACTAGGTTACCGATGCGGAGCGAATTAATGTCATCCACATAAATTATTACCACAACTTCCATCGTGGGCAATCAAAAAGCTGTAAAACTATTTGCCAACGGATCGCTTTCCGTTGCGCTACCGGATCGTCGTCGGGCAAGCGGCAAGCAACCATTACCTTCCATACCAGCAGTTCCTTATTGATCTCAATTGCGCCATCCATCCAGTATTCAGGCGACGAATAGTAATAGTTTGTGTTTTGTTTCTCGTTCTGTGTAGCAAAACAACTTCAACAGCTTCGTGAGCACGCCTGCGCCTTTCAACACATCGCCGCGAGACTCGTCGCGGTTTGTTCCAAGCTTCTATGGTGGCGCATTATTTCGAATTATTTTCAAACAAGTAAAGGTCAGCTGGGCAAAATGTTGTCCGCCCCTCAACTGGTTTCCATTCTAGCGGGCCAAACCTTATAAGTGACAGTCTCTCTAAATTTTATTCTAGATATCTAGCGAATGCACCGGCTAGAGCGCGAGATGTGAGGGTGGGAGAAAGACTTTTCCTCTTCCGGCAATAGAGATGTCCTTGCGAGATAATTATAATGATTGACTCATCGGTTTGGACAATGGCGATGATCTTGCATCGTACAATTTTCTACGCAGTATTTCAAAGCTACTGCTTCTAATGGGGGTGGGAGCGAGCTGAGAGACCTTTGAAGTGAGATGGAAGAATGTTTATTTAATTTAGCGTGAATTTGTCGGCCCATCTGTCCTAGAGTTATGTCACGGCCATATCAATGCAATGCAAGTGAGGGATATTGAATGCGAGTTCATTGTGTTTACTTCCGAGTGCAAAGTCACTAGCGCGGCGACAAGGATTTGTCATCAGGTATCAAGCATAGAGGCATAGAATTTTAAATTAAAATGAAACACAGATAAGTTGTCAATTGCTATGATTTGGGCTGTATTCGAAAAATATTTTTTCGCCATTTGTATATGAATATGATTTCTGGGCTATGAATTGAATTCGATTCTTGTAGCAATGCAGTGCTCCTTACATTCCGGTCCTATCAGTAGAGTAGTGCGGGGCAAAGGTGCGCATTGGCCTTTTTGAAGCAAACGAGCATAAAATTTCGACAACAGTGTATTCGTTTGATACATTATTACACCAGCAGCTCACACATATAAACAAGATACATTTCATGAAAGTGTCTAAAAGTTATTAGGTAAATAGAGTTTTGCGTTGTTTTGATCTATTTTTTCAGATTGGGAGATGATGATTAACTTACCTGAAATAACTGGATAATTCGAAACTACACTGTCAAGGAAACCTTTATTCTATAGTAGATGATAGTGCGTATTCGTACTTGTGAAAAAGCTACTAGAGCTTTTTTGAAAAATTCGATTAGTTCAAAAATTGCTTGTGGGGCAAAGGTGCGCAGCGGCTGTGGGGCAAAAGTACGCACCAGAGTTTTGCTCTGAAAAAAATTATAAAATGTTTTCAACAAAATTTTGAACGGGACCCACAAGAAGGAAACTGATTTGAATAAATGAACTCCAGACATGCTTAAATGGCCCGACAGAGGCTTCGGAAGGGAGTCTCGAAGCGTCGGATTGCCACAGACCTCTATATTTCTGAATCAGCTCTGAGGAAGAGGCTCATATCAGTGAGTGATTTATGATTTGAATCTTCTTTTATTGACATTTCTACTTCTGCTGGGATGTTCCAACAAGCACCTAGGGCGGTTCAGATAAGTATTTACGAGTGAGCAGTCTGAGGATCTGGCGGACCACTGCAGAGCACTTGGTTTTGCGGAAGCCAACAATCTCTAGCATGAATTCAACCAAGTTGCAGAACTGATAGACAAAACAAAACAATCGCTTAAAAATAATTCAAAATGAATTTCAAATTAAAAATATTTTTATTCTCACCATGCATTCAATTCAATAACGGTTATGTTTCGTTTATGTTTATGTTTTCGCAATGAACTTCAAATAAATATTGTTTTTTTTTTCAACAATGAGTTTCAAATAAATCAAGTGAAGGTAACTATGTATTTATAAACTTGATCTATATTAATAAAAATGATTTAGTGTACGTTCCTCACGATTTAACTCAAGAACGGAGCAACGAATTTAAACAGTCAGTATCAGGATTGATGTGTCTGCATCAAGTTTATATGTCCAAAAAGAAATGATAAACCGCGAGTATAGATTATGTATTATCATTATAGAAATAACTAGCTAACCCGGCAAACTTCGTCCCGCCCAACATTTGTTTTTTTGTTATCAATACCTTCAAACATTCACGTTTTCGTACTATGAGCAAGGTCATGGGCCCAATCGCAGAACTGTTCATTGATTGATCTTCAATTCGACCCCGTTGAATTTACCTTTTACTATAAAATTCCTAGTATTTTTATTAAAACTCATCCTTATAATATCAGATTATTTTCAAACACAATTCTCGTTCAAGATTTTTCAACCACTTGCAAATAACATGTTTCTCCGTTACATGGAATAAATGTTTTCTACAGAAAATATGATAGAATAAAGACAGTCCTAAATCGGACTATTCCTTCCTCGAGTTCTGCTCTTATCAACACATCCGGCGATCCTTTTTTTTTTGGTATAGATAGAAGAGGATATAGGAGTGCGTTTCATCACATTAAAATCCATTTCCAGTTTCGAACAAAGATGAATTTCGCCAGCGCAAACATCAAATGGACTAACAGCACTTGTCACTATGCAATTGTAGAACATATGAGAATTCAATTTTCCTAATTTTCCCTTTTTCCTTAAAAGTTTTCCGAAAATTTTCAATTGTCATGTTTGGTTGGAATATTTTTGGTTGAAATACGCGTAATATTTTTGTGGGACCACTCACCATTCCAGAGGAGGAAGGGGTATCATACCATTATTGAAAAATTTCTCATACCCAAAAACCCTCACATCCCAAATTGTGCTTCATTAGTTTTCGATTTATGTCATTTGCTTGATTAGTTCTCGAGTTATGCAGAAATTTGTGTTTCATTTGCATGACAGCCCCCCTTAGAGAGGGGGGTGGAGAGTCTAACCACCATAGAGACATTTATTGCACCCTAAAACCTTAACATGTCGAATTTGGTTTCATTTGTTCGATTAATTCTCGAGTAATACAGAAATTTGTGTTTCATTTCTATGGCAGCCCCCCCTTAGAGACTAGGGGAGGAGTATTTAACCACCGTAAAACATTTATTGCACTTTAGAGGCGAATGAACTGAAAAGTTTAAAGCCTCTTTAATCCAACATCATCATCATATTGCACTTTGAAACCTCCATTTGCCTAATTTGGTTTCATTTGCTTGATTAATTATCGTGTAATGCAGAAATTCGTGTTTCATTTGTATGGCAGACCATCCCATAATCACCATAGAAACCCGTTAAGAGGGGGAGGGGTCTCAAACTATCACGAAAACCTTCCCCGGCCCCAAAAACTCCTAAATACCAATTTTCATGTTGATCGGTTCTGTAGTTTCCGAGTCCATAAAAATCAGACAGACAGAAATCCGTTCATATATATATATATATATATATATATATATATATATATATATATATATATATATATGAACGGATTTCTGTCTGTCTGATTTTTATGGACTCGGAAACTACAGAACCGATCAACATGAAAATTGGTATTTAGGAGTTTTTGGGGCCGGGGAAGGTTTTCGTGATAGTTTGAGACCCCTCCCCCTCTTAACGGGTTTCTATGGTGATTATGGGATGGTCTGCCATACAAATGAAACACGAATTTCTGCATTACACGATAATTAATCAAGCAAATGAAACCAAATTAGGCAAATGGAGGTTTCAAAGTGCAATATGATGATGATGTTGGATTAAAGAGGCTTTAAACTTTTCAGTTCATTCGCCTCTAAAGTGCAATAAATGTTTTACGGTGGTTAAATACTCCTCCCCTAGTCTCTAAGGGGGGGGCTGCCATAGAAATGAAACACAAATTTCTGTATTACTCGAGAATTAATCGAACAAATGAAACCAAATTCGACATGTTAAGGTTTTAGGGTGCAATAAATGTCTCTATGGTGGTTAGACTCTCCACCCCCCTCTCTAAGGGGGGCTGTCATGCAAATGAAACACAAATTTCTGCATAACTCGAGAACTAATCAAGCAAATGACATAAATCGAAAACTAATGAAGCACAATTTGGGATGTGAGGGTTTTTGGGTATGAGAAATTTTTCAATAATGGTATGATACCCCTTCCTCCTCTGGAATGGTGAGTGGTCCCACAAAAATATTACGCGTATTTCAACCAAAAATATTCCAACCAAACATGACAATTGAAAATTTTCGGAAAACTTTTAAGGAAAAAGGGAAAATTAGGAAAATTGAATTCTCATATGTTCTACAATTGCATAGTGACAAGTGCTGTTAGTCCATTTGATGTTTGCGCTGGCGAAATTCATCTTTGTTCGAAACTGGAAATGGATTTTAATGTGATGAAACGCACTCCTATATCCTCTTCTATCTATACCAAAAAAAAAAGGATCGCCGGATGTGTTGATAAGAGCAGAA
Organism: Toxorhynchites rutilus septentrionalis; assembly: GCF_029784135.1. Classification (NCBI taxonomy): domain Eukaryota; kingdom Metazoa; phylum Arthropoda; class Insecta; order Diptera; family Culicidae; genus Toxorhynchites; species Toxorhynchites rutilus. Next base: position 276,816,583 of record NC_073745.1, read on the forward strand.
CTCGAGGAAGGAATAGTCCGATTTAGGACTGTCTTTATTCTATCATATTTTCTGTAGAAAACATTTATTCCATGTAACGGAGAAACATGTTATTTGCAAGTGGTTGAAAAATCTTGAACGAGAATTGTGTTTGAAAATAATCTGATATTATAAGGATGAGTTTTAATAAAAATACTAGGAATTTTATAGTAAAAGGTAAATTCAACGGGGTCGAATTGAAGATCAATCAATGAACAGTTCTGCGATTGGGCCCATGACCTTGCTCATAGTACGAAAACGTGAATGTTTGAAGGTATTGATAACAAAAAAACAAATGTTGGGCGGGACGAAGTTTGCCGGGTTAGCTAGTTATTTCTATAATGATAATACATAATCTATACTCGCGGTTTATCATTTCTTTTTGGACATATAAACTTGATGCAGACACATCAATCCTGATACTGACTGTTTAAATTCGTTGCTCCGTTCTTGAGTTAAATCGTGAGGAACGTACACTAAATCATTTTTATTAATATAGATCAAGTTTATAAATACATAGTTACCTTCACTTGATTTATTTGAAACTCATTGTTGAAAAAAAAAACAATATTTATTTGAAGTTCATTGCGAAAACATAAACATAAACGAAACATAACCGTTATTGAATTGAATGCATGGTGAGAATAAAAATATTTTTAATTTGAAATTCATTTTGAATTATTTTTAAGCGATTGTTTTGTTTTGTCTATCAGTTCTGCAACTTGGTTGAATTCATGCTAGAGATTAGAGACTAGGACTAGGGGAGGAGTATTTAACCACCGTAAAACATTTATTGCACTTTAGAGGCGAATGAACTGAAAAGTTTAAAGCCTCTTTAATCCAACATCATCATCATATTGCACTTTGAAACCTCCATTTGCCTAATTTGGTTTCATTTGCTTGATTAATTATCGTGTAATGCAGAAATTCGTGTTTCATTTGTATGGCAGACCATCCCATAATCACCATAGAAACCCGTTAAGAGGGGGAGGGGTCTCAAACTATCACGAAAACCTTCCCCGGCCCCAAAAACTCCTAAATACCAATTTTCATGTTGATCGGTTCTGTAGTTTCCGAGTCCATAAAAATCAGACAGACAGAAATCCGTTCATATATATATATATATATATATATATATATATATATATATATATATATATATATATATATATATATATATATATATATACTAGCTAACCCGGCAAACTTCGTCCCGCCCATTTACTTGATTAATTCTCGAGTAATGCAGAAATTTGTGTTTTATTTGTATGACAGCCACCCCTAAGAGAGGGGGGAGGGGTATCTAACCACCATAGAAACATTCATTGCACCCTAAAGTTTCCATATGCATAATTTGGTTTAATTTGCTTGATTAATTCTCGGGTAATGCAAAAATTTGTGTTTCATTTGTACGGCAGCCCCCTCTAAGAGAGGGGGAAGGAGTATCTTAACACCATAGAAACATTTATTGCATCCTAAAACCTCCACATGCCAAATTTGGTTTCATTTGCTTGATTAATTCTCGAGTAATGCAGAAATTTGTGTTTCATTTGTATGGCAGCCCCCCCTTTGAGTGGGGGAAGGACTGTCTAACCATCATAGAAACATTTATTGCACCCTAAAACTTTCACATGCCAACTTTGGTTTCGTTTGCTTGGTTAATTTCCGAGTAATGCAGAAATTTGTGTTTCATTTGTATGGCAGCCCCCCCCCCCCCTTAGAGAGGGGGGAGGGGTCTCAAAATATTACGAAAACCTTCCCCGGCCCCAAAAACCCCTACATACCAATTTTCATGTCGATCGGTTTAGTAGTTTCCGAGTCTATAAGAATCAGACAGACTGACAGACATCACTCCATTTATATATATATATATATATATATATATATATATATATATATATATATATATATATATATATATATATATATATATATATATATATATATATATATATATATATATATATATATATATATATATATATATATATATATATATATATATATATATATATATATATATATATATATATATATATATATATATATATATATATATGTGTGTATATAAATAGATATACTAGCTGACCCGGCAAACTTCGTCCCGCCAATAATTTGTTTTTTGTAATCAATACCTTCAAACATTCACGTTTTCTTACTATGAGCAAGTTCATGGGTCCAATCGCAGAACTATTCATTGATTGATCTTCTTTTCGTCTCCGTTGAATTTACTTTTTACTATAAAATTCCTAGTATTTTTAACAAAACTCATCATTATAATATCAGATTATTTTCAGACACAATTCTCGTTCAAGATTTTTCAACCACTTTTAAATAACATGTTTCTCCGTTACATGGAATACATGTTTTATACAGAAAATATAATAGAACAAAGACAGCCCTAAATCGGACAATGTCTTCCTCGAGTTCTGTTCTCATCAACACATCTGGCGAAACTTTTTTTTTTGTATAGATAGAAGAAGATATAAGAGTGCGTTCCATTTCCAGTTTCGAACAAAGATCAATTTCGCTAGCACAAACATCAAATGGACTAACAGCATTTGTCACTATGTAATTGTAGAACATATGGGAATTTAATTTCCTGGATTTTCCCTTTATCCTTCAGAGTTCACCGAAAATTTTCAATTGCCTCCAAAACCTCCATATGCCAAATTTGGTTTCATTTGCTTGATTAGTTCTCGAGTTGTGCAGAAATTTGTGTTTCATTTGTATGGCAGACCCCCCCCCTAGAAAGGGGGGTGGAGAGTCTAACTACCATAGAAAAATTTATTGCACCCTAAAACCTCAATATGCCTGATTTGGTGTCATTTGCTAGAATAATTCTCGAGTAATGCAAAAAATTGTATTTCATTTGTATGACAGCCCTCCTTAGAGAGAGGGGGGTCTCAAACTATCACGTAAACCTTCCCCGGGCCCAAAAACCCCTACATACCAATTTTCATGTTGATCGGTTCAGTAGTTTCCGAGACCATGAGAATCAGACAGACAGACAGACAGACAGACAGAAATCCATTTTTATATATCTATATATATAAAAATCTCGTGTCACGGTGTTTGTTATGTGCATTGTCATGACATTGCGCGTGTGTTCAAACACAAAATGAAGTTCGATCGTATTCGTCCCCACATATTGTTGGTTGTATTCTGTTGAATGGAAAAAGCGCAATTTTGCATTCTGTTCAAGCTCAAGTCCAATCGAGTTGAGCAAATGTGACAACCTTGCCACGCAATTCGTCGTAAACAACATTGGTCTCCATGTTCCATTTCTATGAAGCAAAAATAGTAATGGTTTTTCGGGTGGAATAAAAAAAATTTAGCATTCAAACACATTCAAAACTAATTTAGCATCCAAACGAAATCGAATAATAAATTTCATTCAAATTTCAACAATTTAGAATTATTTCCGGAATTATGCCGATCAGATAGAGAGTAAATTGAACCACAAATACGGATGACTTATTTTGACCATTGTTTCGCGACAAGGCGAACGAATTTAAGAGTGTAAAAGTCGATTTCGATCGAATTGTAAAATCCGATTATTCATATGCATATATTGAGTTATTGAGTTATTGATATTGAGTTCTACAAATCGGTGAAGAGTAAAAAAAACATCCATGAATAAAGGAAGCAATATGGCTGTGTTTCAAACTTAGATTACCGATGTGAATACTCCTCGATTGAATGACAACGATAAAATAACGCGATTCCAAACAGGCCGATCAATCAGCTCCATTGAAGTTAGCTGGCGTATCTCTGTTTTCCAATTTATGAACGAGACCAAGCTGTTATAAACTAAACCATGTTGAAAATCACATGCACGTATTTTCTAACAAGGAGACAGCAATAAATATTGATTTTCTATATTTCATTTTTTCTACTTAACGACAAACTTATATTTCTTTTTTCAGTTGACGTTTAACTTTTAAGAGATCAAACATGTCAGTTACGTTAATGAAATACACCAAGAAACATCATCGTTCAAATCATTTAATTCGTTTTTTTATCGGTCACATTCGATTTATTTGAAGGATCGTTAAAATATTCAAACACACTTACAATACATTAGTGTGTTTTATTCAACACCCAAAATATTCACTAGAAATAATTTATTTGGCAGAACAACGTTTGCCTGGTCAGCTAGTATAGATATAGATTTCTGTGGGAACTTGAGTGTTTGAAATGATTTATATCAATATATAATATCAATTGTGGGTGGGACGAAGTTCGCCGGGTCAGCTAGTTTGTTGATAAAAAAGAATTCTGTTTCAAATTCGGAACATTTTCAGATATCTTATATTGTCAGTCTCTTCCCTCCCTAAAATTTCCACGTGGTTGTTCGACCACAACTCCCACTCATCTCCACCCGTAAAACATCATACATAACCCCCCTCCTCCCCACTGGATGGTGCCTACACACTATGGTATTGATGATTCTTCCGCTGGTAATGATGAAGTACCGTTCTGAATCATGTTTCGGACGCTTAAGGCATATGTTGCAAAAAACAGATCTAAACTTTATGCACGGGTATTATTTGGTTGATATTTTTAATGAATTAGTTCAATTAGCTTTTAAGCTTCCTACTTTGGTACCTATTTGATCGAAAACATTAAAAAATCATCGAATAAAATGCTTTTCAAATCAAGCGAATAAGAATAAAACTTCGGACACCATTTATAAAAACAATCTTAATTCGGACAGATTGAATTCAAATTCATTTCGTAATTTTTTGAACGAAAATTACATTACACTTGATTATATTTGAGGGGCTTAGAATGCAAGGGGTGTAAGTGATTTGATCGATTTCTCTTCATCAACTTTTTCTTTCGTGAATAACTCTGCGCACAAAAACGTTCCAAATTGATTTTACTATAGAAAACCGATGATTGAGGTTGTGACTTGTCGCCCACATTGTCAAATGAGCTGGGAATGTGTTTGCAGTTAAGTTATGATCAAAAGAGAAATTCGATAAAGAGAAATCTATCAAGTCACTCACACCCCTTGCATTCTAAGCCCCTCATTTTATAGTCAACTGCGAAATACCTACCAAGCAATCACAGTAACCTGATAAAAATGATGAGAACTGATGAAACACGAGAGAAATTTAAATATTGATGAAGGGGTAATTTCTACGTTCTCACACTAAGCAAACGTCAAACACAAACAATAATGAGTGGATTTTGGATTTTGGATGGATTTTTTCCTACCATGGTATAATTCAAATGTAGTTCTCAAATAAAGTGATAATGAAACCAAGGGATTACTCTAAAGAAGCAATTGTGATATTAATTGTATAGTTATATCATCAGTACATTAAGCATTTCAAGATATTAGAATAAAGTGTCCGAAATATGATTCAGAACGGTATTTATTTGTGTTGCAAGTTACCTTAGAAGTACAATTCAAAAAGTGCGCACCTTTGCCCCCACTATGGGGCAAAAGTACGCATTTGCCATTTTGTATTGAAATTGTTTTTTATCTAACTACAAACAAAACTCGAATTGGACGACAACAGTTAGGTGCGCACCTTTGCCCCGCACGACTCTACTATTCAGCATAACACCGTATTCAATCAGAGAACAACTTCCGCCCAATTCGACTGCTTATCCCCACCCAGTGTCATCGTCCGTCATACCGCCCACTTTCGGAACTGCGCTCACTCACAATGACTACCCGTCTAGCCAGTTTGCTGACCAGATGATGCCAACGACGCCGGCTGGAAGCAGAAGAAAATCTCTCACCGTGAACGACCGTGAACTAAAATAAAAATCGCAAATAACCACAGCCAACCTGGAATTAGCTGAAAGAACAACTATGTAGATGCATCGCATCGCTGCGAGAGGTTTGAGGAAGAAAACGACTACAAAAAAATAAAATAAGCACATTCACCAAGAATTCGAGCGATGTGCATCGGTCAGTCAGACGTTTGCAGCAGAAGAGTTGGAAAAAAAGTACAACCGTCTGACCGGCTAGTCAAGTCAAGGGGATGGACGAACTGGTTGGCCTTTGCCTTGCATCGGTTCGATTCGAAGATCGGTTTTCCACTGTTTACACACGTCGTCGCCCTTCACTTCAACATGATTCCTAGCGCTGGATGGAGGATGGAAGGATTGACTGGAGATGGTTGTGACGGATCTTCTCCGGTTTACATTGTAGGACACTGTTGGCGCACCGAAATAATATATTCTCCGTTTTTATAAATCCTTTGTATTTTCACTTGGATGAAGAATTATAAAATTCCTATAGGAAACAATATATGTAGTTCGATTATGTTCTCTTCTTATACAATTGAAACTCACGTTTCCTATTTCCACCCGATCAGTAAAGCTGATGAATGTTTTCTCGGGGTGCCAACTACGTTGAAGTGGCGAATTCAGATTATCGGTTACAAATTCCTAGATTAATCTACTAGATTTAGAATATGTTTTAAGTTAGGTATAATTTTTACTAGATTTAGGCAAAATATTACCTTTTGACGAATATAACTAATGAAAGCAATTAGATTTAAGTAGCGTTAGGATTATTTGACACCGTACGTTTTGTATAAACTGTTAGATAGGTTCAATAGCTGTAAGTCAAACTTTAGGCTTTAACAATTTCTTTAGACCTCCTTTCTAAATCACTTTTATTTCAACTATGACCTTTGTTCTTCTCCAAAACTATTTTCCCATTCTTCGATTTCTTCTTCTTTTTCCTCTTCATCATTCCTATCCATATTTATTGACCACTACTCTGCTGACCATTTGGACTGTGTGTAAACTGTCGGTCGAGGTATGGTTTCTTCGGTTTGGTTTGTATGTATGGAGAAGCGCTGCCAGTCGAGTAAAGGCGCGCTCTGATAACAGACACGATGAGAAATTTATGATTTGCGAAAAGGTACTTCGTCGAATATTTTACGCGAAATTAGTTTTGGTCCCAATTTTACCAAAATTTACCATCAAACTTTTGGGAGCCTTCATGTTGGGAAACCTAGGTAAGCTCAGAGAATAAATTATCAACTTCCAAGTATTTCAATACACTAGAACTGATAGCTTTATTATCATCAAACCTCTTTTCTTGATAAACACTTTGGAATGTAGATTATCAATACTTCTTGGAATCAAAGGATCAAGAAGAGTGCTATCGTTGCATTGGGTTTTCAAACGAAATCGTCTTTGAAGGATAAAAACTGAATGATGTATGTCAGCAATTCCATGAATAAAGGAACTACCGAAAAAAAAAATCTGTTCTGAAAGCATTTATACATGTATTTTTTTTTATTTCAGCTTTTAGTACATAATTTATAATAAGGGTGGTCTGAAAATTTGGTTTTTTTTGTCGATTTTGTCGAATATATACATTTTGAGCCTGCTCATACACACTAAGTTATTTGTATGCTAGATTATATGCATTTCATTTTGTTTTCACAGTAGATGATTCCTTTTTAAAATTCCTCACTTATGAACCGCTGAACCGATTCTCGATCTGTTACGAATAAAAGGAAATAAATGGCATTCAAGCGAACTTTCTTTAAAAAATACTGAACTTCACAGTAATATGAAAAATATATTTCTAGTCTTTGTTCACTTCAACAAATAACATGAAAAATGATAGAATTATATATTTTAATTCCTAGTTTTATCATTGTAAATAGAATCTCAAAGTTGTTTTGGGGATTTCGTGAAAATAAGGAATTGGATTTATTTAAAAATAGTATAAAAGTACTGTCTGTCTGATTCTTATGGGCTCGGAATACAAATGAAACACAAATTGCTGCATTAGACCCATTCCAGCGTGATGTGGCAACGGTTTGACTCACTAAAAACAGGTTTCTTCTCGTTTTCATGTATACATCACACGATTTCCAAATGGTAAACGATTTTAAAGTGAATTTGAGAAAAATTCCTACAAGAATCTTCAGTTGGAGAATATTTTGCAGTTGAATTCGCTTGTTGCCAACCCAATACTTTTGTGACTTGACAACACCTGTCTTTTTGCGGATTCCGACTTTTGAACATTAATGTTGTATTTTCAGTTCCGTTTCAATACATACAAATAAACTTTGTTCTATGATTTGGCAATGAAAGATGAACGAAGATTCCTGTATATTTCAGTTTTTCAAGTTTTTGTCATACCACTGACAATTTGATAATATGGTGAATTCTCTTCATTCTAGAGTTTTGGCGCCATTTTACGTTTTCATTCCTCCAAAGTCAGAGAAGAAATATGTTCGACCTGTGTGCAAAATGAGTTCTATATTCTTTTAGTTTGTGAAACATTGCGAAACAAGGCAATTTTAATTGTTTATGGTATGTTCATCAAAAAAAGCTATATAATTTGAATCTATCTGTTACCTGTAATACACGGTATGTCTTTATTTGGGAAAAGTCGGGGTGGTCCAAAACCGACCTCCAGTTTTTATATCGTGATTGTTTAACACGTTCACTGTGGCGCTTGCCATCAATGGCTAGCACAATCCTGGTTCATCGAGTGGGGTTCACTACAGGGGGAACGCATATGATTTTGCTATCAGAAACTCTTAATAAACTCACATACCTGTGCAAGGGCGCTTATGTTTGCGTATTGAAGATGACTTTGACCTTGACGTTGACTTCGATCGTTGATCGTTAATCGTTGATGTTTGCGTGTACATTTGTATGTGCACTTTCTTTGTATAACTCCACACACGTCGCTCTAAGGCTAGGTTCTTCCCACTCAAACATTATCTCCCACTCACTTAAATCCTATCTCTCACTATCAAACATTGTATGCCATTCCCGGCCTTTTATATCCGTTTTTAACGAACCGGAAGTCAACATTCTTCTTCTTCTTCTTCAATGGCACTAACGTTCCTAGAGGAACTTCGCCGTCTCAACGTAGTATTACTTGCGTCATTTTTATTAGTACTTAGTTGAGATTTCTATGCCAAATAACACGCCTTGAATGCATTCTGAGTGGCAAGCTCTAGAATACGCGTGATCACAGTGCAAGTCGGAGGAAATTTCTTTGACGAAAAATTCCCCCGACCAGAACGGGAATCGAACCCGAACACCCGGAATGTTAGTTATGACGCTAACCACTCGGCCAAGGGAGCACATCAAGTCAACATTCTCGATTCTAAAATGGCATCGGAATACGACATTCGACTTCCGCTGGTAAGCCCATATCGTATGGGTTTTCCATATTTTTTTAGCATTCAATAATACCATCAGCCGGAAGTTGAAATAAGATTATATTTTATATTATGGAATCTACGTTCATATATTGTTGATAGAACATAGGAGAAATATCATTTGTATGTTTTGAAACGAAACGGTAATTAATGAAATTAATCATTAATGTTCAACAGTCCGAAACAGCAAAAACTCTGGTGTTGCCACGTCACAAAAGTATTTGACTGACAACAAGCCAACCTAACTATAAAATATTCTCCAACTGATGATTCTTGTTGGAAGTTTTCTTAATTTTACTATAACATCGTTTAATTTTGTGTGCTTTATTCGTGAAAACACAAAAAAAGTGTTTGTAGTGAGTCAAAATGTTGTTACGTCACACTGGAATGGATCGAATACTATTCGTGACGTGACAACAACTTCTGGAGACAGTTGATACTTCTCTATTTGTGGACTGATCTCAACCAAATTTTGTGGGTTGTTGACTTTCATTGTTTGCTCAGAGAAACCCAAGTATAAAAATGTTGGAACCTATGTTCATTTGATAAACTAAAAAAATGCTCTATTTTTGTGACGTGACAACGCTTCAAAATACCTGTTTTTCAAATGCTTGTTTCTCATAAATTACAAAATGAAACGTAGGTCCACAAACGGCTCTTCGAACTAGCATTTAATCACCCATTCAATGGTATATAGACATTGAAATTTGGTTAAGCATGTGCAGAGATATCTCAAGAAACATACAAATAGTGAAAACCTAAAATATTTTAAATATAATTGAGCAGTTTTTTGAACTCGCCTCTCTCAAAGGTTGCTGCATAAAAATTAAATTTGTTGCAAAAAATTTATGATATAATTAGTGCTTAATCAAATTACGTTTTCAATTTTCTCCTAAAACTAGATTTGAAATTTGGTTTTCTGGTGCATAACCTCATTGAGAATTAATCAAGCAAATAAAACCAAGTTAGGCATGTGGAGGTTTTAGGGTGCAATAAATGTTTCTATGGTGGTTAGACACTCCACCCCCTCCCTAAGGGGGGGCTGCCATACAAATGAAACACACATTTCCGCATTACTCGAGATTTAATCAAGCAAATGAAACCAAATTTGACATTTGGAGGTTTTAGAGTGCAATAAATGTTCTTACGGTGGTTAGACACTCCTTTCTCCTCTCTAAAGAGGAGGAGGGGGGGGTACTGAACAACTCGAGAACTAATCTAACAAATGGAATTAAACTTAGCATGTAGAGGTTTTAGGGATCGATGAACGTTTCTATGGTGGTTCGACACTCCTCCCTCCTCTCTAAGGGGAGGCTATCAGACAAATAAAACACATATTTCTGCATAACTCGAAAACTAATCAATCAAATGGAACCAAATTTGGCATGTGAAGGTTTTTGAATATGAGAAATGTTTCTATGATGGTTTGACACCCATCCTTCCTCTAAAATGGAGAGGAGGCCCCTTGAAAATAATACACATATTTCAACCAAACATATTCCAACCAAACATGACAATTGAAATTTCATTCAACTCCTATATCTTCTTCTATCTATATAAATATAAAAATGGATCACCGAATGTGTTGATAAGAGCAAAACTCGAGGAAGGAATTGTCCGATTCAGAGCTGTCTTTCTGTATTTTGTATTTTTTATTTTGTATTTTCTGTATAAAACATTTGTTACATGTAACGGAAAAACATGTTATTTGAAAGTGGTTGAAAAATCTTGAACGAGAATTGTGTTTGAAAATAATCTGATATTATAATGACGAGTTTTGGTAGAAGTACTAGGAATTTTATAGTAAAAGGTAATTTTGAAGGGTAGATTAGAAAATCAATCAATGAACAGTTCTCCGATTGAACCTATGAACGTGCGCTTAGTAAAAAAACGTGAATGTTGTAGCGGACCGAGCGTCCAAAGCACTTTCTTTTATGACAAAATAACAACACTTTTTTCTGTTTCCGTCAGGAGGCACGTTTGTCCTCCCGCGTAGCTGACGATCGACTCCCTTTTACTTTATTTTTTTATCCTTCTCCCTACTCCTTCACAGAGGATGTACAGTGCTCTAAGAAAACTAAAACTATCTTATTCGCTACGTGCCATGAGTTTTGGGTTTTTTTCCATTAGTATGGAAGATTCCAACAATCCTATTGGAAAATCCTTGGTTGAATTTTCCCTATCTCTAGTAGGAATGTTTCCCATTAAAAAAGATCAATTCTTATTATACATATATCCTACGACATGCTTCTTCAGTAAAATTCTACCTCGGGAAACCAATGTCAGGTCACTGCAATGTGGATGTGAAAATAAATTTTGGGCGGGACGAAGTTTGCCGGGTCAGCTAGTTATAATATAAATATATGACCAGACACAAATATCGACAAAGATTTTTTTATCACTTGTAAATCATATTATGTAACTCTATAATGTGGAATACACATTGACTACGAGGAAGTTAAATTTTCAATCATATTTTTTTTATTTTAAAAGTGGTTATTCCTTGTGAAAATCTATTTTCACTTCACCGCCAACGGATAAGTATTGTTAGTGATCGTTTCCATTTTGAATAACATAAAAAAAACATAACTGTGATGTATATGTGGACCACCAATATTCATTGGTTAAGTGCACTTTCTCCACTAGCCAATAGAGGTTAAAACAACAACGAGTTCCGAAAATCCTTTTTTTCCTCCGTCCCACGGATAATTATATTTTCAGAGAATTGCAATCATGCCTTCCCATGCCACTGGATGATTGGCACTTTGACATTAATAACTAGCGACGAAACCGTCGGCGTTTTCGACGTCTGAAAAATTAATCACAAAGTCAACATTCTACTACGACCCAAAGTCTTCCGTCGGTGGCCTGCGCGCACCTGAACTGGGTCATTTCGAATGCAGCCACGAAACAACAAACACGAAAATAAACAACAAACTCCGCAGCGGAACATTATTGGAAAAATAGACCGATGCAGTCGCAAAGGAATGAATTTGTTTACCATCAGTCTCGAAACACCGAATTTGTTCATCGAGAGGGGTTGCACTGCGGAAACCTGGCAAAGGTGTGGAGGTGGATGGTTGATAGCACCGGATGAGGAGACCATGAGGATGGCGTGCTTTTAATTTCTCGCCACGATGAAATATTCATATTCAGGATGGGAAATTTGTTTTGCGATGGCGCGTAACGCTCTGCTTCTTTTTTGTTATTATTTCCCGAAGATTTTTTTTTCTATCTGATAGTGGATTTGCATTTGTTTTTTCTCGCGGCAATTTTTCATTTCGTCCGTTGAACCTTAAAGGAATCGATATGATGACATGCAAATTTGCGTTCCATGCAAATAAACGACACAGCATTAGAGCGGAGATTTATTTTTATTTTTTACCGCATGGGGTTAAATTTACTTTGTAGCCTTGGTGTCTCCTGAACCGCAAATTAATTATCGGTGATCCGGGCTGCCTGCATCCCCTGTCGTCAGCGATATTTGCTCTCTGTTGGAAATAGTTGATTATTGGTTTTGTGGTTTTTCCAGGGTTGTTTCCCTTTCAACAGTGTAATCACCGATAGGGAAATTGGGTGGTTCCCGCTGCTCATCGACTGCTCCAACGATCTGCGGTGGAGTTGGTTCCACCCTGAAAATGCCACAAACCAAGAGACTCTTCACTGTGCGGACCTGAGCGAGCGACTTTGGATCTGATGCACCTTCCGGCGAATCAGCGAAGGCAACCAGCAACCCATACCCATTTTCTGATATTCTCTTAGCGCAGCAACATTTCGACATGTAAATTACGTTCGATCCCCGCACCCTCCCGTCCCGCCCGCCGCTGTCCCACTGCCACGTTGAAACGCCGATTGCATCTATCGGAAGCCAAGCGCACCCAGCGCCTAGAACTGAATAATCCACCACCATGTGCATTGGTCAAGCCGAGAACCATCGTCGGTCAAGTTTAAGCTGCTGATGAAATGTTGCTGCGGTTACAGTCTTGCGGTCTAATCAATTCTTTTCCTAATACGTTTGCGGTTCGTTACTATTGGCGGGTTGCTCTCGGAATCCGGAACGAGGGATCGGTACTGCTCTCGCTGTTCTCGTGTTCCCGGTGTGCAGCACACACGGGACAGCGCCTCGAGGACCTGCACGGAATGAGAAGCGCTTATTTGCATTCGGAAATTGCAGGTGCCACAGCTTCCCCCTCGGCCCGCACGGGTTTGCTGCCATCATCGCGTCCTGAGCTGCCATCTCTGCTGTGAAAAAGGGCCAGTTTGTAGGTGAACCACGAGAACCCGCCGCTGCGGTTTACTGCTTGCGTCAGTGAGTTTATCGCTTATTGGTTTCCTTCGAGCTTGGCGGTTGCCATTCGCATGTTGGCCACGGCGGCGGAATTCAATTATGGCGAGTGCGAAAAGCGCGAATGAATTTTGTTCCTCTTTTGTGTGTTGGGTTTATAATCGACATATTCAAGAGTTTCGACGTCCATAGCTTTACCCGCAACATCAAAAACAATGTATTGTCACAGTTTGCTTACAGTTAGAAACGAAGAAATTCCAACCTACTTTCAATGAACGAATTGAGAAAATCTCGAGAATTGGAATCAGAGAAATTGGAAGAAGTTATTTATTTAAGAAGAAATAATATTAGATTTTTGAAGAATGACTACGTCTTTCATTAAAGGTGCCGAATCAGAAAATAGGTTATGTCTTTATGAAATGAAGTTAACGTATTAGGAGTCGGAGTCAGAGTCGGAAAAATGTTGCCGACTCCGACTCCGACTTCCAGATATATTTACATATATATAAAAATCTCGTGACACGATGTTCGTGGTCGAACTCCTTCGAAGCGGCTCGACCGATTTCTGTGAAATCATGCACTTGGTAGACATGAGAATAGCTCATAAACTATATATGATACAGCTAGAGTGCCAATTACTTTACATATAATTCCGATTAAGGTGCAGAACAAAAAATTCTGAATCATTTTTGACGTGGGACTACGTCTTACCGGAATATATAGGGGGTAAAATGAAAACCTAAACACAGAACATGCAGGAAAAAATGCAAGATTTCGAATGCTTATAACTCAAACATTTCTTACTGGATCGGAAAGATGTTTGCATCAATCGGAAGTGAATATTTCTACGCATCTATCGCAGTCAATAAAATGTTATTCTTCATTAGATAAACAATTGAATAATTGTAAAATGTTAAGCGTTATCTAAACGCCCTAACTGCCTCGTTTTGATTGGCCCGAATTACTGTTTCCCCAGCACAGCCATCAAAACCAAGCAGCCTTGGGGAAATCGGTATGGCAACTACATGGAAGTAGGGGGACTTTTGTTCACACCGAAATATGTTCCCTAACACAGACTTCAAAACCAAGCAGGGTTGGATAAATCTGTATTGCAAATACATGAATGTAGGGAGAGCTTTTGTTCCCTAACAGAAATTTCTAAACTAAGGTGCCCGGGGGAAATCGGCATTGCAAATACGTGCAAGTCGGGGGTATTTTTGTTCCGACTGAAATGTGTTTCCCTAACACAGACTTCAAATCCATGGAGCGTGTGGAAATTGGCAAGGTGTCCAGGGAAATCGGCTTTCAATGCAAAATTCGCTTGCCTTTGTACAGTTTAGAATATGTTTCCTTAACACGGTCTTCTAGACTTAAGAACCTGGGAAAATTGTGCAGACACTAGAGGCGAATGAACATTCAAGTTTAAAGCATTTGTAGTATAAAAAGTAGAAGTAGAAGTTATTGATTCATACAAGCCGGTAATACTTCTGCACACGTATGTTTTGTTTTGCACTCCAAAAAACGTTCTCCTAACACGAATTACAAAAGCGGCTACGAACACATCGCTTTGGGTCGGTTATTCAAGATTACATTGAAGGATATGCCTTCATATCCTCTACTCACTGAATTTCTACGCATACCATTTGATGGTTAGGCAAAATATTGAAAACCATTTTCTACGATAACGCCTATTGATTATACAATATGCGTTCGACGTACATATCAAAATCGAAATTGAGTGCCTGAAGCTCATCAAATCCTGCAAATTAGCGGTTCGAGAAGTACGTAAACTTGAGAGATGCAAACTTCAGAGGGAAATGTAAAATAAAATAATCGTTTGATAATTCTTCCGTTCATATATTTTGTCCTAGGAATCATACCACACGTACAGGGACTGTCATTAAATTCACTTGTAGTGGAGAACATAATCTATCACAATGTATGAATTGACCTTACATGGCATTTATACAGTCTTTTTACTCACACAGCAATTAAATTGAATTCAGTTGAATTCGTAAATTGTTTCATTCAATCAAAAACTCAATCAATACAAACAAATGATTGCTAAGCTAAGGTAGTTCCACGTCAACCTTGTGGTTATATCATAGTTATAACCCACCCATTTTTTTATTTTTGATTTTTTTTTCTTAAATCCCCACAATCCCCTATTTTTAATCGCGATTTTAGTTTTTATGTATGAAAAATATCCAAATAATTCAATCGTCGTTTGTTATTCAAGCAAAACGAATTTATATACTCTGTTAAATGACAGATGGCGTTACGTCCGCTTCTTCGAACTCTCATCCACACATTTCATCTTCAATTCGCCTAAAGCCAGGTGCATCGCTGGCGAGCTGAAAGCCTTTTGTAATGAGTACAACGAATTCTTGAAAATTCTTCAAATCACAGGATGTATTCGGCTGAAAGGTAAAAGCGAGAATTGCTACATACACCCATTTTTAAAGGGTGTGTCACATCAAATTGCATCACGGAAAAAACGCTGTAGAAATTCGCCCAGTAGACCGATCCTTTTGAAAATTTTAGACAGTAAAATAAAAACTATTAAACAACTTTTGGAATTTTCTTTTTATTCATACTTCGAGCCCAAGCCCGTATGCTCGCACCTTCCTCTTCACCCCGTCCATAAGGTTCTGTACAACGTCAGGTTGTAGTTTTTTTTTGAACAGAAATCCATTTTCTCTTGAAATCCGCCTCCGATTTGACAACTTTTGGATTCTTCCGGAGGGCCTGCTTCATAATCGCAATGAATATTTCTCTATTGGGCGAAGCTCCGGCGCGTTGGGCGGGTTCATTTCCTTTCGCACGAAGGTGACCCCGTTGGCTTCGTACCACTCCAAAACGTTCTTTGAATAGTGGCACGAAGCGAGATCCGGCCAGAAGATGGTCGGGCCCTCGTGCTGCTTCAATAGTGGTAGTAAGCGCTTCTGTAGGCACTCCTTAAGGTAAACCTGCCCGTTTACCGTGCCGGTCATCACGAAGGGGGCGCTCCGCTTTCCGCAAGAGCAGATCGCTTGCCACACCATGTACTTTTTGGCAAACTCGGATAGTTTATGCTTGCGAATCTCCTCCGGAACGCTGAATTTGTCCTCTGCGGAGAAGAACAACAGGCCTGGCAGCTGACGAAAGTCCGCTTTGACGTAGGTTTCGTCGTCCATTACCAGGCAATGCGGCTTCGTCAGCATTTCGGTGTACAGCTTCCGGGCTCGCGTCTACCCCACCATGTTTTGCCTTTCGTCGCGGTTAGGAGCCTTCTGAACCTTGTATGTACGCAGGCCCTCCCGCTGCTTGGTCCGCTGGACGAATGAACTTGACAAATTCAGCTTGTTGGCGACATCTCGGACCGAACTTCTCGGATCACGTCTAAACTGCTTAACTACGCGCTTGTGATCTTTTTTACTGACGGAGCATCCATTTTTGCCGTTCTTCACCTTCCGGTCGATGGTTAGGTTCTCGAAGTATCGTTTTAGTACTCTGCTGACCGTGGATTGGACGATTCCCAGCATCTTACCGATGTCCCGATGAGACAACTCCGGATTCTCGAAATGAGAGCACAGGATTAATTCACGACGCTCTTTTTCGTTCGACGACATTTTTCCAAATTTACGAAAAATTGACAGTGAAGCATGGCCAACGTGATCTATACACTCTAATCTGATTATAAGCGAAAGCTGAAGATATAATTCCTAAAAATTAAATTTCTACAGCGTTTTTTCCGTGATGCAATTTGATGTGACACACCCTTTAGTTTGACAAAATACGCCCAAAGGAAATCCATAATGTAATTTCATCGGGAATTCCAGATCCGTCCCACTCAAGTCCAGCCGAGTTGTGCAAATGTAGCAATTTTGCCACACAATTCGTCATAAACAACATTGAGCATCGTGTTTCATTTCTTTGAAGCCGCTAAAAAAGTGGACTTGCGCAAATCCGTTAAGAATCGATTTGAATTCGTTGAAATTAATTTAACACCGTAATAAATCAAGTTGCCGATATGTTCAAGATCTTTCACATGCATTGCGCTGTTCACACACTCCAGTTGACGATTCGGGATAGACTGAAGGATGAATGATAGTTCTGATACTAACTTGATTGGTAAATTGAGGAAAGTTACTATAGCTGCTAGAAGAGCAGGGAAAGAAGCAATTTCAGATCAGGCCGCTCGCTAGAATACCCAATGGGTAATTTTCTACAGCGTTTTTCCTGTGATGCAATTTGATGTGGGATATCCTTTTACCTCAATCTTCAGTCTTTTTTTTTTTAACGCGAATTTTGAGATGTCTGTAGTGTTTGTTTTGACCATCTTCGTTGCTATCCTTTTCACACTCACGAAGAATGTGGAATGAAAGAAGTTAATAAATCAATGCATGGTGCCTAACCTAACCTTCAGTATGACGTTTCTGTGTGGTTCGTTCCAGATCTCATTCGTTAACTACTTTTCTCATGACCAAATAATCACCCGAAATATAATGAACGGCAGGACCCGAAATCTTCGAAGGTGAAAAATGAAGGCCGACTCTACTCTCAGTCGCTTCGACCAGAACTGCTTCGGCAGTCGCCGTCAACAAAAAGTGACTTAACTAGAAAATGAATTGACTAGCGTTGACTAGCGAGGATGACTGACGAACTAGTCTAGTCAGTGATTATTTTAACTGACGCGACTAATGAATACAAATCTGCCTCTTCATTCAACTGACTTCAATCCACGCTTCCATTTCTCCCTCACACTAATGTTATACCCGCTTACGCAATCGTTTTTTTAAGTCCATATAAAGAACACTTGATTTCTGATGCAAAAAAGTAGTTACCCCATCAATGGACGGTTTATTGTCTACCCATCGTGAACTCAAACCAACGAACTTAGACTCGACTCGAGGAATCCAGGATAGAATGGTCACTAGCCGGCGCAAACATCAGCTCGTGTAGAGTTGTCATGAGCGGTACAACCTTTGGCTCTTGTTGAATGATCAGTGGACTGCACAACCTTTGGCCCGTGTATCTGTAAAGAGTGTGTGTATGTATTGCCGCGACTATGTAAAAGTTTATAGATCGGATAGCATGAATGAATGAATGAGCATTTGTTGCCAGTGTTTTGACATAGGACTATATTTTTGATTTCAATATAGGGGGGTAACTCTACGAAAAATGTAACGATTCATTAAGAGTTTTCAAACGCATGTTACTCAAAACCGTTATTACAACATATGTTGTGTTACATACCATTAGACAGGAAATTTATCCAAGATTTTTTTGTTTAAAACATGAACAGTGAATATAGTAAAAAAGTGAACAATTTGACGATTACAAAGAGGTATGTTTTCTTTCGATTGCACTAACAACTCGCTTTTCTCTCCGACGCAACGAGCAATATGTTTGCCTAAATTCGGGCATTAGCTCACAATTTGAGTAGATGCGTATAATGCGATCTTAATATTATGCTCCCCATATATGTTTTCCTAAGATTCATTTTCTCGAATGCACATTCCCTTGCATATACATAAGATGAACTTAGAACCCAATGCGATCAATTCACTACAGCAGCTAAACGAACTTCCCAAGAGAGCACCCATGGCCATAGAGTACTCAATATACATCACCGGGCTATAAAGTAACGTAGCAACGAAGGAGAAAATGCTATTTTATCTGTAATATATTTCTGTAGTCATAGATTTATTTAGCGTAGGCTTATATTTATGTAGATCTTATCTACTTAGACTTATGTTTAATAATGATACATGATGACTCTTTGTCTTCTTTCGCATAATTTTTTTTATGTACTTTTTTGACAGAATGTGGTTACGGATTCTACCACGTTATCTCATCTCACCCGTTTAAAGGATACAAGATCATATAGGAAACGGTTTTTAGGGCTTTCATTTGATGTATCGAAAAAAAACATATTTTGAACAATGAAAAAAACTCAATTCAAATGCACTTACTACACACAACCACAGTCCTATGTGAAAATCCCGTTCGTGCCCTTAGGCCCAGACCCATCACCTTTTTAAGTTCATGTTCGACTGTTTGGCATTACATTTTACAGGACGTTAGTTTGAATCTTGGTCATTTTTAGTTTTTTTTTGACGTAGGACTACGTCTTTCATTTCTATACCGGGGTGTAAAATCAAAGTTTCGAAAACGAAAGCGTTACGCCGGAGACCGAGATTTTGAGCGTTAATAGCTCCTAAACAACTGAACGAAATGGTATGATAAACACTTCATTCGAAAGATAAAATGTCTACGCGTTCTATACTTGTTACTTTTGACGTAGGACTACGTCTTACATTAAGGGTGCCAAATCAGAAAACAGGTCACGTTTTTATGAAATAAATATAATGTTAATAACTATTTTTGCTGCGAACGGATTTTAACGATTTGCATACCAATCGAATCGGAACTTTTCTAAGATTTGTTTGATATGTTATATATTACAATCCCATAGTCTGTATATGGTTTAAATTTTTAAAAATTGGAAGCATTCCCATTTCCCCATACATTTGTTCTGTCCATTTGAGTGATTTCCCGAACAGAGATGTCTATAACGAGCAACTTAGGCAGCCACCAGAATAGGAACAGTCGGAGACGAATGAGTCGTTGGATGTGATCCGTAAATAAAGGAAAAGAAGAAGAAGAAGAAGAATAGAAACAACGAAGGGGGATAGTGAAAAGAGAATATGAAAATCATCTGTTAAACGCGTGTTTGATGCTTGTTGAATGGCGATGAACGGAAGACGCCTCACGTTAAATACTCAGTGCAATGCGTGCTATGGCAAGAAATAATCGTTGCTTTTAGAAATGATTCTACAAAACCACGCAAGCCAGTAAACCTTTTCAGGGTCCCCGGAACTTTTTACTAAAGAGTTATTTATGAACCTTCGTCGTATTCGCAAATAATATCCAAAATGATAAACCAAAAAATTTCAAAAAAAAAAAGGTTACGTCGTCCTACGTCCTAAGCGATCGTGTCTCGGATACAACCCCTCGTATTTTTGATCCAAAAACTTGTTTCAATAGTCTTAAAATTGCTTTCAAAACAGGCTATTGAAATCACCAATCGGTATATAAGCGAGCGCCGCTCGGAAATCCACTCAGTTCTAATTGAACAGCGATTGGAGCATGTTGTCGCTGTTGTGGTGAAGCTCTTCGTTTATCATGAAAGCGCGGATGAACGGTGTCACCAAGAGCCTGTTTGTGCACCCTAGGCCAGAAGGGAATCCATCAGGAGGAGAGTGATGCCACAAACGGTTCCCCGGGAAGACATCGCTACACACACATACACGCGCGGAATTCTTTCCATTCAGCATTGAGAAAGTTCCGGAAAGATCTAATCTTTTCTGGAAAATAATCTGCCAGTTCCTCTGGGAATTTAGAAATACATTCATGTGAAAGAGTTTATTTGAATGTTTTCTATCCATGTAACACTGTGACCAAATACATTTGGTTTTGTGATTTTTCAATCAATCGCAATTAACAGGATAGCTTCAGAAGATTATTCTACCCCATCAGTAGGATATTTCCGTATCCAATATTGTATGCGCCCGCAATCGATTATTGCTCAGTCGCCGAAAGTTCCGAGCTCAGAGAGTTCATTCCCCTCTAGTTTGCCTTCCAAATTGCCATCGTAAACCACAACTTCTCTCGATTCAATCACACACAAAAAGCATACTTAAGCGATATTCTGGTGGTGAGACACATTCATTTTTCGTGAGGACATCGACAAGACAACATCGTTGCCTAACGTGGTGGGAGAGGTGGACGGCGAAGGATCGACACATACACGCGCAGAACTCTTTCCGTTAGGATGCCATTCAGCATCGAGAAAGTTCCGGAAAGATCTAATCATTGCTGGAAAATAATCTGCCAGTTCCTCTGGGGATTTAAAAATACATTCATGTGAAAGAGTTTATTTGAATGTTTTCTATCCGTGTAACACTGTGACCAAATATTTTTCAATCAAGTACTATTAACAGGTGGTTATCGAGTTAGTATTAACCACTGGTGGGCTTCCAGTATCGAGAAAAATGTGGAAATATCTAATCGTTGCTGCAAAATAATCTGCCAGTTCCCCTTGGAATTGAAAATTACATTCAAGCGAAAGAGTTTATTTTAATGTTTTCTATCCATAAAATATTCATATAATACATTTGTGTTTGTGATTTGTCAATCAAGTACAGTTAGCAGGTTAGCTTCTGAAGATTATTCTTCAGAACAAGGTTTTTCGTATCCTATATTGGATGCATAAAACCTTGTGCCTCCAACGTAACGCTCTCGTTTTCGAAGTCCCCCAAATATTCATTTATTCATTCATTCAGAATGGATTTAGATTCAACTTCGAACAAATGATCTCTAAATCAACGATAGTCCTACGTCACCCTTGCGGTTATACCATAGATATAACCCACTTCCTGTTTTTAAAGTTCATCAAAAAGTGAACAAGTTTTATCTAGTAGCTGTAAAAAACTTTAACGAGCGTCTGTCAAGATGCTCAATAAATAATTCTAATTATAGAAATTTGATAGAAGAAACAATACAGTCAGACAAAGATCTTCTTCGACATCGCAGTCTAAGTAGAGTTAATCAAATCGGAATATTGTCGAATAGGCGTTTCCACCACACATTGGTGTCGCATAAACGTTTTCTAATTGACTTTAAACTGCATTTAACGAACAATATTTGCTATAGCTTAATAATTTCTCCTAATTTGCTTGAACAAGGCTTGAGGTTTTGATGGCAATTAGTTCAGGCTTTATAAAGCATAGCGCTGAATAAAACCATCTTAAAAGTCGTGAGAGATATTTGATTCACAGGATAACTTTCTCAAACTCAGAAATGACGATTGCCGAGCATCATTCCTTTTATTTTGTCGATGTTCTCATCAGTTGAACAAGTAGATGATCATCCTTGACTGGCAATTGGTTCATCACTTCTTGATCGTCTTTGAATGCCTTTTTCCATTTATACACCCGGGTTTTCGACATAGTTGTATCACCAAATGTGTTCTGAAACATTTTCACCCCGAGCAAAAAAAAAATAACTTGTTCTTATCGGCGCAGTAAATAAACTTAATGAGAGATCGCGCTCAAAATAGCAAAAAAAAAACTATACTATAAATACTGTAAAACTATAAACTATAAGAGCTATAAAAACTATAAAAAAAGAAAAATGTTCAGCGGGAAGATTAAAAATAACTATACGTATTTGACAGAATGTATAACACACCTGTCCATGTTCCTTCAATTATATGTCCGTTTTACCCGCATCGAAAAAAAGTTCTATTTGTCGGTCTGTTTTAATTTCCAATGTTTTTAGGAAAACACTTCTTTTTGTAAAACATTGGCTGTTTAACACTACCGCCCAGTCAAAATTACCGGTCGTATCATTTGCTCATCAGATTTATTCTTGAAATTTTAAACAATGCTATGACTTTTTTTTTAAATATACAGTCGACAAAACAAAAATAGAGGAACAGAGCGGGAAGTCGAAAATTTTAAGTGATTTTTGCTATCATGCTGTAACTTCGTGAAAAATCGAAGTATAAAGATGGGATGTACATCATTTTAAAGCCCAAACTTTTAGGTATTAGAATTTTTGCGTACTTATGTTTATCTTGTTGTATGTAGCAGAAATATAGGAATATAATAAAATTCGATTTATTTTTCGAATCGAGTTCAAAAAAGTGCCAAAACAAGTTTTTTGTAGTGTTCTAGAAAATCATCTGTAATTTTGCAAGTATAGCAATAAGTTCTGTAAGCGTATCCCCAAAACACCTGTGAACGTTTCATATTGATACGTTCAACGGTTTTTTAGCCGATTTTCCAAAGTTTGGAGTAAATTAGAGGAGCACTTCGTACAAATCGCATATCGTACTAGAAAAAAAAGCAAGGCGACTCTCAGAAAGAACAATTCGTAACTTTAATTTCCATACGTATATATGGTAAAATATTCTATTACCCGAAAGTTTAAGCTTTCGAATGATATACATCCCATCTTTATGCGTTGATTTTTCACAAAGTTTCAGCATGTCAAAAATGAATTCAAATTTTCGACTTCGCACTCAATTTTTCTGTCCAATGTTGTTCACTTCCTTTGTTGTTTTGATATTTTAACAACTGAATATCACACTGGTCAAAATGATCGGTTTGATAGAAATAGGTATGTAAAAACTGTCAGTAGTTCTAATGTTAATTCGAAAAATTGTGTATTGAATTGCACTGAAACTGAAAACTTAAGTTTTAGGAAACATTAGTTTCCATAGATCTTCTTCTTCTTCAATGGCACTAACGTTCCTAGAGGAACTTCGCCGTCTCAACGTAGTATTACTTGCGTCATTTTTATTAGTACTTAGTTGAGATTTCTATGCCAAATAACACGCCTTGAATGCATTCTGAGTGGCAAGCTCTAGAATACGCGTGATCACAGTGCAAGTCGGAGGAAATTTCTTTGACGAAAAATTCCCCCGACCAGAACGGGAATCGAACCCGAACACCCGGCATGTTAGTTGTGACGCTAACCAATCGACCAAGGGAGCACAAGAGATACATACTAGATACATAGATACAATCGAAATTATGATATCCGTATTCCCCCCACTTCCCCTAAGAATATAATTCAGTAATCTTCATACATGCTTTAGAATCTAGACTACTATATTTCAATATTCTAGTAACTAAATAGCAGTATCACATGTCGTAAAAGTTCTTACGAAAAGGAGAGATGTAGTTCGATTCAGTTAAAATCAGGTAGCAATAACTCTAGTCTAATATATCGAAATAAATAAAATAATTGTAATAAAAACGTTGAGGTGTTAAAAAAATGGAAGGAAAATCAGGAAGCAATAACTCTAGTCTAATATATCGAAATAAATAAAATAATTGTAATAAAAACGTTGAGGTGTTAAAAAAATGTTTTTATTGTACTTTAAAGATAAAAATGACCAAAATAAAATCCGACTTGGTTTTCTTGAAAATGCAAATTTATAAAGAAACATTTTTTGTTCGATTTTTGCTGATACAGTGAAACCTGTTTTTGTTCGGTCTTTTTTGTGCGATTTACTGTTCTTGTGCGGTTTTTTTGTGCGATTTTTGTTTGTGCGGTGTATGGAAAGAAGCATATTTGACGAAGTTATCGTCCATTTATTTATTTTTTTCGACGGTTTATATGCATTTCAATGCGAAAAAGCATATTTGCGTCTCAATTATCCACTTCTGAAATCATTCCCCTCCTCTCATCGAATGCTCTAAGTTTTTCTAAGATTTTGCATGACATGATTTCTAACAGCAACACGTTTCGACATGCAACTAAAAGCACAAAACAGCCATACGCAACCGAACAGCCAAAGTGTCCCATCGCAAAGCAGGGAAACAAAAGGAAATTGAACGGTGAATGGCGTGGATTTGAGTTATTTTCTTGGGGGAAACTTTTTTTAGGTGGTCCCTATCTACCGCACAAAAAAAGGTTTTTTTTCAAAATGTGTACCGAACATGATTTTTTAAAGCTGCTGGTGAAGTTCTGCACGATTTTTTTATGCGACTTTTTTTGTGCGGTCCCTATCCCCCGCACAAAAAAAGGTTTGCCTGTTCTTGGTTTTGGGAGTGTTTCCAGAATCACACGGGTAGTGTACCTCGCCTCAAGTTTAGGGCGCTCTGTTTGTAAATCTAAGCGCTTATTTTATTCAACCATCCTTCATCTTTTACTGCATTTCCAGTCATCTCAAATTTTTTTTTCAGCCTCTTCTGAACACATTGTTTAATAATTTTTGCCCTTCACTCACCCCATCTCGAAGATACTCTTATTTGAGTATCATTTCGTTTAACATTTAGAAACGAAGTGAGTGGACAAAAACATGAAGAACAAAAATGTATGAACCCCAGTGAAAAAAGCGTTTCTTTTAAAATAAAATAAGAGGAAAAAATTAAATAAAAAAAAGCAAATAAGCATGAAACATTAATTTCACAAAATAGAGTACTGGCAAGCATTGAAAAAACGATACATGAATGTATCAATTGTAACAATTGCTTATTGCCACGTTACCACTCGAGGACCTATCGAATGTACTTAATCTATTCCAAACTTCAGAGCCTTCTCCCTTGTAGATCTTCGAGTCCAACGAAAATTTTGTAACGAAAACATTGAATACATTTTACATACATCTTAGATAAGAATTTTTTTTATTTCTGTAATGAAACAACAATAGCAAACTAGGGGGTCTCCGTAGCCACATTGGGGGCGCGTTCGCTTAGTAAGCGATCGATCGTGAGTTCAAAACTCAGAGCCCACATTGGTACAGAATAACTACGTCCACGTAACAATCATCAGCGATGGAGATCGATCCACGGTCGAAATAAGATCGATTCATCCATACAACTGCTCTGCTCCGCAAGACACAACGGGCTGCTGTTCTATAAATAACTCAACATTGATCGATTAACTGTCTCCGTTGTCCGGTCTAACTGGATAATGGAAGAACAGAAAGAATACTCTTACGCCTAAATGGCTACTGTGTAAATGAGTACCATATGCAATGGTATAGAAGGGAATACTCTAACGCCGAAAAAATGGCAACTGTGTAATGTGCTAATTATAGATATGATAACCATGTGACATGTACACGATTAAAATACGGCTCTGTTACAGCTAAAATGCTAACGAGCCTCAAATAAACAAATGGGATAAAACAAAACAATAGCAACCTTGTACTTGTTGAACATGAAAGCTTTTCCTTGTTCAAACATCTTGGATTCGTTCTAATTGTTCTCAGGTTCGTTCATTAATTTTCACATATTCCAGTTTCGAGTTCGAGCTTTGGGACCACTTGGGACTCAAGAATACAAAAATCAAAAGAAAAATATTAATTGAAAAGATCAAAAAGGTTCATCGAATGTTCATCCTCGAGCAACACCAGCGTGGATCAAGCGATAACGAGTCTCGCTTGAACTATACCCCTCTCTACATTCGAAACCATAAAACCTCGTCTAGAAAGTGAAATTCGTGCCCCACCGTAAACAAATTATCCGGGTTTTAATAACCATAAATTTGATCATCGTGCATGACATCATTGACGTTGCTTCATTACTCGCGACTGGACCGGAGTGAGAAGGGAGAAAAAAAACCTCACCCGCTGCCGATGAAGCTGTATTTTTTTACGTCTGCTTCGAGTCTCGAGTCGAAGAAAGATGCATCCGCACCTTCACCATCATCGTTATTAGCGACCGGCAACAGTTGGAAATCGAGGTCAATACGTCCTATATTTGCGTGGCTTGCATTTTTTCGTGCTCATTAGCCGCTGCTCAGGGCCTGCAGCGAGGTTTGCAGCGGAGCAGAAAAAGAAAGAAGAACACCCTCGAATGATAATGTATAAATAAATGCATCCTTTTTTTTCTCTCGCTGCTCCGCGCCGAAGGTGCCTCGATACCTCCGCCGGAGGGAGTTGTGTAATGCACTCCAGACAGATGCAAATGGTTGGCGGATGCAGAGGCGTGCCAAATTTGAGCAAGCGGAAATAGGTCATTGGCGGGAATGTGTCCATTACATGGCGAATCTCTAGGGAGTATTTATCGAGAGGGAAAAAATTGGATTCCGATTAATGAAGACTAACACGATATTTACATTTCGCCGTGCTAAAATTACTGCAGAACATCGCTCGAGAGTGCATGTGGTATCGATGCATGTATGCAAAAGCATTAAACTTGAAGTTAGTGTTACCAAAGCTATATAAATCGACATTTACCGATGTGATCATATAGATATAGCTTTTAGGGTTTTCTTGCTTTGCACATTTAATATTGCAATCGGAAACGACAGCCATGTAAACTGTGGTCGAGGAACGCAAAGGAGAGTTCGTTGAAGTCATTAAATGATCATCGGACCGATAATTTTGAAAATTTTTGATTTATATCATCTCATATTACTCTTAAAAAGCCATCTATCTTGTTAATAAAAAAGGGAAAACAAACTAACTTTGCATATCAATAAACATTAATTTGTATTCGCATCCACGCCGAATTTTGGAGTCCGCCGCCAGATTGAGATAAGCACTTTGATGGAACGGAGCTTAATGCGAATGGTCGTCGAATGTTTGCCTTCGATGCATCCCTGCTGCAGTGGCTGTTTTTTTAGCTGCAATGGCTGGTCGTTTCTCTCCGTCAGCGTTATTTGTGTGCAGTGGATTCGAAATGTTATTAATGGTTACACGATGACGGAACAGAAACAGTCGAAATATCTAGCGAGGAGGAACTGGAACGAAATTCTGCAATCTAATCGATTTTGATGCACCTCGATTCCAATCCATCGTGCCCTGGATAAGATTTAGCTCAAACGACTTCACCATCTGTGGGATGGACTTCGCTAAATGCATTTACAGTGAGAGAGTTGGGGAGATATAAAAAGCCAGTATGCGGCAACATGATGAACAAAATTCATGGAAGCTTAGGAAACATTTAGTTTGGAAATTAATTGAACAGAGTCTTGTTAGTTCATACTGGGAATGTAAAGTACCCGTCTAGCTTATCATGGAATTAATACGCTGACTTCAATGTTTATCCCACATTTCCAGATTTTTAATACATGCTTGCATACCGAGTTGAACCGCATGAATGGATATATCGAACATTACGGCTAAATACCCTACCTTTAGAATGTGTGATTCCATAATCGACATCTTCAACGAACACCAAAACGTGCTGACAGAGCTGTGAATGCTCAACCCCGAACAGCATGATCATCGTTATAGTCCGGTGTCAGAATCACCGGGAACACCGAAAAGGGAAATCTGCCGCAAAACAGTGAAAATCGCACGGAACAATGCCAATATTTCCATTTTAATATCATTAAATATTCAGTGCTCTTGCAAGCAACACAACGAAATGTTTGAAGGGTCTGCCTGTTGCACAACGGGAAGAGTGAAAGTAGCAGTGCGTCCGGGATACTCGTGAAAGTCAAGCAATGTTATCCACATGAAAAAAGTCGCAGGAGGGTTGTGTTCGAGATACGACCACATAGTTGACGTAGGATTCCGTTAGTATATCTGTTGATTTTGGATATGTTTGAAGAATTACACCGTTAAACTCTTTGATAATGATTTGGTTTTAAAGTCTCTGTTAGGGAACACATTTCGGTAGGAACAAAAGTTCCCTCTACTTTCATGTATTTGCATTTTTTTTGACGTAGGACTACGTCTAACCGGAAGATATAGGGGGTGAAATGGAAATCTAGGGACTGAACAAGAAGGAAAAAATGCAAGATTTGGATCGCTTATAACTCGAGCATTTCTCAATATATCGCAAAGGTTTTTGCATCAATTGATAGGAAATATATCTACGCATCTATCATAACGAATAACATTTCATTTTTCTTGAGACAAATAATTGAATAATTGGGAAATATCAATCATTGTCAAAATGCACTATGTGCCCATTTTTGATTGGTCCATTTTGTTTCGCATCACATTACATCAACAAACCAACACAAGCAGCCATGTCTGGACATGGTAAAGGAGGAAAAGTGAAGGGAAAGCGTGTTGATCTGGAGTTCCCCGCAAGGGTAGCTAGGCCGAGCGCGTTAGTACCAATGCACCAGTCCACCTAGCCGGCGTTATATAGTTTCGGCCGCCGAAGTGATCGAGTTAGCTGGCAAAGCTGCTCGCGACGATAAGAAAACCCGCATTCGGAACAGAACACATTCGGTTCGGTGGACATCAAGACAACAGGCAGTTGCAGCGAGTGGCGAGTGGCAAACGCAATCGCAAAACGGCATCAGGTAGCAGAAGAAAAAAGTTTGTTCTTTATACAAACTGCTTTGGTGACAAATCCAGAACAAGGCGGCATCGAGGGCGTTCGAAAATGGTTTTTTTCAAAACCACGAGTACTAAGTTTTCTAAATTGGAACCATTCCTTAAAACAAGGCGCTTCTCAGGGCCATTAAACCTTCCAAAAAAGAGTTTAGGAAATACAGTTCAATGCTTTCTAAAACAATATCCAAAATAATAATAAAACACAAATTGATTTTTTCATAATTTGTTTACCAGGATATGATGAGTATGTGAATTTGGCAGTTGTTCTGAGCTTATTGATTTTCACCAATTCTTAAATTGCTTCTAGATTGAAAGTACAGTAATTTACACTTATCTCGACATTTAGCTAATTGGACGGACCTGCAATGCGACATATTTAGTTGGACATTTTTGTAAACATAGAGTTCGGGGTCCAAATTATGACCCCACATTGAAAGTCGACACTGTACCACTGTCATCGCAAATGTTCAATTACAGGTTAAAATTACTTCCAATCCGATACTGAGTGGTGGTAATGCGACGTGCCATTGAATGTAATTTACTGTAAAATATGTCACAAGCTGGATGGGAAGAAATTTTCCAACTGTGAAAGCTGTGGTGAGTGGCAAATGCAATCGTTAAACATAAAGGTTTAGCCGAGCAAGATGGAGATATCGAGTGATAACAAAACAATAAACTCTTTAGATTGAAGATAATTTTGTGATCCTGAAAAGGACCCTTTTTAGCCTGCATGTGAATCCAACGAGCGAACAAATCGTAATGAATGTATTTTTTTGCCATCGCTCTCTTTTAACGCTCATTCGTTCGTCTCGTTGGACTCGCCCCTCTGGCTGAGTCTGCCGATTTGTCTCTATCCTGTGAGTGTGTACCACTAGAGTATAAAACACGCGGACCCCAAAAAAATATCTTATTTTCTTTGAAACCGTAAACCCGTGTGGTTGTACGGCATCGGCATCCTGGACGTAACAAAGGAGGACAAGTTAAGGGAAAGGCAAAGTCTCACTCGAACCGTGCAGGTCTCCAGTTTCCTGTTGGTCGCATTCACTGATTGCTCCGCAAGGGTAACTAGGCCGAACGGATTGGTGCCGGAGCACCAGTATACCTAACAGCGATTATAGAGTTTCGGCCGTCGGAGTGCTCGAGTTAGCTTGCAAAGCTGCTCACGACAACCAGAAAACCCGCATCAAGAACAGAGCTTCGGTTCGGCGCTCATCAAGGCAACAATTAGTTTCAGTGAGTGGCAAAGTGTTTCTCCGGCACGTCGCATCAAATGTAATTTACTGAACAACATGTCACAAGCTGGATGGGTAGAAATTTTCCAACTGTGAAAGCTGTGGCGATTACCAATAGCTAAACAGGAAGGTTTAACCGAACAAGATGGGAATATCGAGTGATAACAAAAACACAACACCAAAGGTTCTTTTCAGAACCATCAACATGTTCATAAAGAGTAAACAGTAAACTAATCCATTTTTCAGGTAGATAGGTAGGTATTCACGTAGGAGAAGAAAATAAAACAATATATTTAAAATATATGTTTAACAAAAGCTGTCCCCTTTGTATAGTCCTACGTCACTCCGGTTATGTCCCCGACATTACCCACCCGTCTTTTTTTTTATCTGTATTATAGTGACTTTCAACTCATTTGTCTGGTTCGTCACATTTACTTCTATTTTTGGAAGAATTTCGGAAGTGAGAATTGAACTCGTGACCTTCAGCGTGAGAGGCATGGATGTTACCACTACGCCAGATCGCCTCCACATGTATTTGCAATGTCGATTTCCCCCAGACAGGTTTTTATGTCTCTGTTAGGGACCCGCCGCGTGTATCGTCAATTTCGACCAATCAGTAGTGGGTGTTTCCGTTAGGATAGGGGTTGAGATTTATCAATTGTTCGATAGTTAGTTTCATGACATATATTATTTTCTTCAATATAAAAAATTGTTATAGAGTGCCGAAATCGATTGACGCAAAAATTTCATCATTCCATCACGAAATGACTGAGCAATAAACGTTTGGAATTGGACAATTTTCACGATGTGCTCAATTTTCGATTTTCAATTTGTACCCTGATATGTTCCCGAAAGACGTAATTCTACGTCAAAAAGAATTCTCATTGCCATTACACATTTTCAAGGGGTTTGATTCGAGAACCACAACAAATTGAACTGCTGCAAAAAAAACCACTGAGCAAATATTTGTTGTAAATTGATCTGTTTTTCCGAAAATAAGAACGACAAAATTAATCGTACTGCACTCATATTTTCATAATAATAAATAATTGTATACATAATAGAGATTAGAAATATTTCGTACTAAACACAGGTCACAGAATGTTTTGGATTGACTTCACTGAATTCTGTTTGAACGCGCGCAAATGATGGATGAGATTTTTGACGTAGAACTACGTGTTTCATGAAGGGTGCCAAATCAGAAAACAGGTCACGTTTTTATGAAATAAAGTTAACGTTAATAACTATTTTGCCGTGAACGGATTTTGGCGATTTACATACTAAACGAATCGGAAAATCCCTAAGATTTGTTTAATATGCTATACATTAGAATCCCTTGGTATGTAAATGGTTCAAATTCATGAAAACTTTAAGCGTTTCCATCTTCCCATACATTTGTTTTGTCCATTTGTGTGCTTTCCCGAACAGAGATATCAATAGCGAGCAACTTATCGACGACCAACGGAGGGGAAATCGTAGGATTTAAAGTCTCCGTGAACAAAGGAAAAGAAGAAGAATGAAGGGGAATACTTGCCTAGAGTATAAACAGTGGATCTCGCTCAGGCAAACTTTCATTCGGCATCGGACTGTTGAACAATCCAGTTCACTTTGCTTTCGCTGCGCTTCGATCTAAGATTGGACCCCACCAGTGGTAATCCAACTTGGATATCGTCGTTTGCATTTTCTGTTCGTTATTCGTATCGTGTGTTTTTCTTCCCGCGTCATAAATTGGACGCTTCGCGTAGTGTGTGATGAGCCAGAAGAAGAGGAAGGCAGGCTCGAGCTCTGTAAAAAACGAACGCATTGCCAGCGGCAATGAAATTTCGAGATAAGCGTCATCTAATGATGCACGCGATGTTGGTGCAGTGAAAAGCGCTCGCTCTGAACCGAGCCTTCGCGAGTGTGACACCGTATCGATCAACAGCGAATCAGGCGATTTCGGCGAGTCGGTCGAAAATGTAAACGCCGTTACCCAGGTAGTAACCAAAATGAAGCTCCCCCGCTGGTGGTGTGAAAGCGGTCGCTATTGACAAACTCATCAGCGAATTCGCATCGATGGCTGTTACAGCAGAGTACAAACTGTGTGGCATGATTCAGCCTTTTTCCAAGCAGTTAACATTGTTTATTTTCCGTCATCATAAGGGCTTCTTTGGTGCCTTTGAGAATGCATCAATGCATTAAACTGACATTATGGCGAAGCAGGCGTTACGGTTGTGCTTCAAAAAAATATTTGGGGAATACCAAGCAGGTTGAATGTCTTACTGGAATGTTATATGTTATTTAGGTTCACGTGCCAGTCACAAAACTGTCTTCAACTAGGATTGCATTTGCGCTAATATTGATCATAATGGAGCATTGCTACTGTTTTCGAGGTTGTTGATATTAGCAAAAAGAATTTATTTCGCTTGTTTAATCACCGAGAAAGTAAATGTCGTTCTGGAATTTTATATGTCATTAGGTTTCGCTTGCCAGTAGCAAAAATTCCTCCACTAAGGATGACAGCTGCGCTTCTTTCGAGCATGAGAAAGTAATGGAACTTTTTTTTGAGGCCAGTAATATTAACACATGCGTTTCTTTTGAGAATAGCGCAAAATAATGAGAAGTGTTTATATTCCTAGTAGTTTCAAGTCATCAATGTATGGCTCTGTATACATGTTATGGTCAACGCTTGTTTGGCGCTTGGTTTACGCTTATTTTGTACGAACGATGCCTAGAGATGCGATTCCTTTGAGGCAATACTAAATAACATGTAGCATGATATTTGATACTTGCAAGTGTTATCATTGTTGTTGTTTCCATGCGGTGCCAAAGATATATTGATGTAGTTATGAGATGTGGAATAATGGTGCTGGTATAACATGTATATAATCGACTGTAGCCGAGTCTATGTCAATTGCGAAAAAGGCTACCGGAATAGCGATCGAGGTAAATTTTCAATGCATTGACATGAAATAAATTGCGACATACGATCAGCTAGTGTATTGTTTTGCGAGGGCAAGAATGAATTATCAATCAATTATCGTCAACTGATTCTACAATGAAAGAAACATTTCAGAGATTATTTTACTAAGCAGTTGTTTCGAAAATTTCACAGCATTATAGAATAATATCCGAAGGTATAAACAAGCGACTTATATAAAATAACAGCGTAGTTCTACGTCAACAATGCGGTTGTATCTTGGACACAACCTCCTATAACTTTTTGGGGAATAGCAAGTTATTCAATTAGTTATATTAAGTTATTAATTTATTTGGGCTCGTGTGCCAGTCGCAATACTTTCTCCATTAAGGATGACAGCTGCGCTTATCTCGAGCATGTATTGTTCTGCGAGCACAAGAATGAATCATCAAACAATTATCGTCGAATGATTCCACAATAAAAAAAACATTTCAGGGCGACCAAACTGGTAGAATCTTTGTTTCAAAATTTTCGTAGCATTATAAAATAATATCCGCAGTTATAAACAAGCGACTTGAATTAAACTACAGCGTAGTTCGCCGTCAATAATTCGGCCGTGTCTTGAACACAACCTCCTATAATTTTTTACAAAGTTTGACTTTGTAAGGTTGAAATTGTGAGTGTTGTTTATGGCTGCAATAGTGTTAGAGCCAATTGCAGTTTTGGTTGCGGCGATTCCATACCGGAATCTGGAATGCAAAGATAACCAATGTCGGAGTCGAGAAATTGTCGAAAATCTCGATAACATAATAGATATCGTGTAGGAACATAATTGCAATCGGTGTCTATGAATTCAATTATATATTTGCAAGTATTCTTCTCAATGGGATCATCAACAGATCCCCACATTCTATCAAATTGCCGTCAAAACATTTCCGAAATTCATCTACTGTTCGGATTTCATACAAAATAAACAAACCAAAAACATAGCCTGGGAAAACAACAATCGCCGATCTCGACCGCGAGTCAACCGACGCCAAATGGAAGCAAAAAAAAAAATGAACTTCCAACGATGTTTGTTTATGCAAATTAAGCAATTTACCATATCAACTCGAACGGATACCCGGCAGGGAAGCGAATTCACACAAGATTCGAGACGACAGTCAGTGGGGAGACATGTGAGCATGAGTGGATCCGGAATGACAGGTACGGCCCTCTGGCTCCTGCTGCTTGTTTTGCCGCACTTATCTACCGAACGGAGAGGTCATCGAACAACTGGGATTTTGCTGAAGGAATTATTCGAACGTTGTGGGTCAATCATGTTCGATAAACTGTCGTACAAGTGCTAATTATGCTCATTAAAATAGATTCAACTACACTCGGCAATAACTTTTAGAGGAACAGAGTGCGAAGTCGAAATTTTTTGATTTTTGAAATGTTGTAACTTTGTAAAAAATCAACGAAGAACGAAGAAAATTTTTCGAAACATTGTCTTTTTTTCTTTTAATATTTTTTGTAGATAAACACTGCATTTACAACTCTCCAACTCTCGATAAATTTTCCAACAAATTCAGTACAAGATTGATTCGTTGCTATGGTGAAAAAAAAAATTCGAACTTTTTGCATCTTTTTTAAAAAATTATAACAACATCTTTTTGGAAGTATTTTTGATTTTTTTTTGTAACTGCAAATATTACACTACTAGCTGACCCGGCAAACTTCATCCCGCCCAAAATTTATTTTTCGTTATCAAATCCACGTTTTTTTACTAAGCGCACGTTCATGGGTCCAATCGTAGAACTATTCATTGATTGATCTTCTAATCTACCCTCTAAAATTATTTTTTACTATAAAATTTCAGTACTTCTATCAAAACTCGACATTATAATATCAGATTATTTTCACACACAATTCGCGTGCAAGATTTTTCAGCCATTTACAAATAACATGTTTCTCCGATACATGGAATAAATGTTTGATAAGGAAAATATGATAAAATGAAAACAGCCTTATATCGGACAATTCCTTCCTCGAGTTCTGCTCTTATCAACACCTTCGACGATCCATTTTTATTTATATAGATAGAAGACGGTATTGGAGTGCGTTTTATCATATTAAAATCCATTTTCGCATTGATCTTCTTCGATCAATTTCGTTACCGCAAACATCAAATGCACTAACAACGCTTGTCTATATGTAATTGTAGAACACATGCGAATTGAATATTTCGAATTTTCCCATTTTCCTTCAGAGTTTTCCGAAAATTTTCAGTTGTCATGTTTGGATGGAATATGTTTGGTTGAAATATGTGCATTATTCTTATGGGACCCCCTCTCCTTTCCAGAGCAGAAAAGGGTGTCATACCATCATAGAAACATTTCTCGTACCCAAAAACTCTTCCATCTAAAGTTTGGCTCCATTTGCTTGATTAGTTATCAAGTTATGCAGAAGTTTTTGTTTCATTTGTATGGCAGGCCCCATGCCCTTAGAAAGGGGGTTGGTGTGCCGAACTACTATAGAAACGTTTCGTGCTCCCTAAAACCTTCTTCTTCTTCAATGGCACTAACGTTCCTAGAGGAACTTCGCCGTCTCAACGTAGTATTACTTGCGTCATTTTTTATTAGTACTTAGTTGAGATTTCTATGCCAAATAACACGCCTTGAATGCATTCTGAGTGGCAAGCTCTAGAATACGCGTGATCACAGTGCAAGTCGGAGGAAATTTCTTTGACGAAAAATTCCCCCGACCAGAACGGGAATCGAACCCGAACACCCGGCATGTTAGTTATGACGCTAACCACTCGGCCACGGGAGCACTCCCTAAAACCTCCACATGGCAAATATGATTCAATTTGCTTGATTAGTTCTCGAGTTATGCAGAAATTTGTGTTTCATTTCTATGGCCCCCTCAGAAAGGTGGGAGGAGTGTTGAACCATTTATTGCACCCTAAAACCACCACATGTCAAATTTTGTTTTATTTACTTGATTAATTCTCGAGAAAAACATTTATTGCACCCTTAAACCTCAATATGCCAAATTTGATTCCATTTGCTTGAATAATTCTCGAGTAATGCAGAAATTTGTCTTTCATTTGTGTGGCAGCCCCCCTTAGAGAGGAGGGTGGGGTCTCAAACTATCACGAAAACCTTTCCCGGCCCCAAACATACCAATTCTCATGTTGATCGGTTCAGTAGTTTCCGAGTCCATAAGAATCAGACAGACAGACAGACAGAAATCCATTTTTATATATTAGGCTGTCAAAAAAGTCCTGCGGTATTTCCGCGAGGTGTCGTTGTAAGCGCGTAGTTCTAGTTGTATTCATTATATCGAGTCATACTATAGCTTGTTGGAAAGGTATTTTTGCGCGCTATATAGTCCTTGACAGTGTTTTGTTTGGTTAAGTCGTTCGTGAGTTATAGTGTCGCGAATATGGAGCAAAATAAAGAGAAAATCCGACATATTTTACAGTACCACTATGACAAAGGCAAAAATGCATCTCAAGCTGCCAATAAAATTTGTGCAGTTTATGGACCCGATACAGTTTCCATTTCCACCGTACAACGATGGTTTCAACGTTTTCGTTCTGGTGTAGAGGTCGTCGAAGATGCGCCACGCTCCGGAAGGCCTGTCGTCGAAAATTGCGACAAAATCGCTGAATTAGCCGAGAAAGACCGGCATAGTAGCAGCCGTAGCATCGGCCAAGAGCTGGGGATAAGTCATCAAACCGTTATTAACCATTTGAAGAAGCTTGGATTCACAAAGAAGCTCGATGTATGGGTGCCACACACGTTGACGCAAAAAAACATCTTTGACCGTATCGACGCATGTGAATCGCTGCTGAATCGTAACAAAATCGACCCGTTTCTGAAGCGGATGGTGACTGGCGATGAAAAGAGGGTCACTTACGACAACGTGAAGCGCAAACGGTCGTGATATAGATGTTCCAATGGTGACAGAAAATCGTTTAGCCTAGTGCATAGCCAAAGCAACTGGGAACATGTTTCATATTGATAAGGGTAATTCGTTTTGTAGTTTTTTGGGTTTTTGGTTAGCTATCGATTGAATTTGTGAAATACCTATGTTATGAAAATTGCAGCACGACCAGCCCAATTTACTTAAAAAAAATCATCACAATCATGTGGATGAAGACATGCTTGAATTATCACATTCACAGCATTAAAACATTCAAGGCATGAAAACAAATTCGCTTCATGAACTGAAAGGAATTCCCGAATACAGCTATAAAAATTGTTTCAATGACTGGATGGAACGTTGAAAAAAGTGTAGTGCTTCATTTTCTTTCAAAACACAAATTCTCCTGTTTCATAGAAGGGGATATCCACACTCTTCTCTTGATGCCAATCGCTTATCAGTAACTGAATAACGACTAGTAAATTGAAAAAAACCCTGATTTTCCTGAAATTTTCCAGAAAAAATACAGATATACAGAAGTGATCAAATTTTCTACTAGTTCTGTAGTATTTTAACAACTGAAAATATCTGTGGTGGCTTAGAACATTCGATTAGGAATAACAAGAATACGTACGAACAGTTGACCATATCTTCTAATAATTTAATTGTTTGAGGTTTTTTTTTCTTGATTTAAACGACGATTAAAATGTGACAAATGGGAAAATTTGAGAAAATTTAGAAAATTTATTTAGCTTCTGCTTATTGTAGCTGTTACATAAATTTTAATTCATTTGACGCAAGAGCGATCTTTTCATCTGAATGAAGAGAATGGGAATTTCGAACTCGTTTTATTAGCTTGTCCGATTTTTTTTATTGAGCTTATCCCGAATCCCGAGCGAATTGATAACGGTTCATGGTTCATTTGTGTTTTTTCATTAATTTTTTTATTTTATTTTATTATTATTTTAATATATTTTTTCTAAATTTTCCTAAAATCTATGATGGTGTTGTGTTCGTAGAAAGTGACCCCAAACCATATCACCAGCGCTATGGAAAATATTGTATAGATCTACCAAATTTGAAAATTAGGTAATTCTTCTGAATCCCTGTATGATTCATTAAAAGAGCTATGGTAAAAACAGTACTTTTTCCTTTTTTTCACGCCATTCTCAACAGGCTTGGATATGAAAATTTGAGAAAATACTCGAAGTCTATTTTAAATTAACTTTTGAGACACAGTACTGCTTTAAAATATGTTTGTAAAATGTTTATTGTAATAATGTTTTTAATACGATTTTTTTTCCTAATTTTCACTGTCTGGATGATTTTATTGCGAAATTTTTTGAAGAAAAAAAACATAAATGTCAAAACACACAAAACACGCATACGAACATATAAATGTGAATTAAATCAGTACTGGGTCTCAAAACTGTAAAAAAAAAATAAAAATTTGGAAATATACCGTTCTGAATCATATTTCGGACGCTTAAGGCATATGATGCAGAAAACAGATGTAAGCTTTATGCACAGGTATTATTTGGTTGATATTTTCAATAAATTAGTTCAATATGCTTTTAAGCTTTTTACTTTGGTACCTATTTGATTGAAAACATAAAAAATCACCGAATAAAATGCTTTTCAACTGAAGCGAATAAGAATCAAACTTTGGACACTAAATCGAATTTCGGACACTTTATTTTGTAATTTTTCGAACGAAAATTACATTACACTTGATAATATTTTATAATCAACTGCGAAACACTTACCAAGCAATCACAGTAAACTGTTAACGATGATGAGAAATGTTGAAAGACTGTAGAAATTTAAATATTCATGAACGGGTAAACTCTACGTGCTCACGCTAAGGAAACTTCAAACACAAACGATAATGAGTAGTGTTGTCAGATTTTTGCCGATTATGTTATAATTCAAATGAAGTTCTCATATGAAATGATAGTGAAACCAAGGGATTACTGTAAAGAAGCAATTGTGATATTAATTTTATAGTTATATCATCAGTGCATTAAGCATTTCAAGATATTTGAACAAAGTGTCCGAAATATGATTCAGAACGGAATGCTTTTCAAAATCACACCCATCTAGAACACCTCTCCTCTTTCGCGTTGTCGGTCGCGTACATTCATGTTTATCATCAAAAATAGCTGAGCTGAATGAACTATCCAAATAGCACGTAAATGATTGTTACTGTATCGGGACCATAAACACCATCCACAGTTTCAGACAGCTGGTTTGGATTTTCGCCGTAATCGAAGAAAACCCGAATTTTTTGACATTGTTAACACCTTGCAACTCACAGGTGAAGCAATCAGCAAAACCCAGCAAAATAATGTTTCAGTACTGCCACTATCCCTGCGAGCATAAGTCTGATATTGTTCAATCGATATTCTACGAGATATCAATCCCTACGGTCATCTACAGGAAAAAATAATGCATTTATATTCACCCAAATAATATTAAATTATACAGATTCCTTTTTTCTAAATCTAAATCTACTTGTTGGGAGACTGAACT
This sequence comes from Toxorhynchites rutilus septentrionalis, assembly GCF_029784135.1. Taxonomy (NCBI): domain Eukaryota; kingdom Metazoa; phylum Arthropoda; class Insecta; order Diptera; family Culicidae; genus Toxorhynchites; species Toxorhynchites rutilus. The sequence continues at coordinate 276,856,436 of NC_073745.1, forward strand.
GCGACTTAATGTGAGTTCCGATTTTCGGACGGGTTTCCTTCGATGAATTCATTCGTCGATCCAGCAGGCCAACACTTCGGGGAAATACAGGGCCTTTCCACTCAATATTTAAACTCGAGACGGCTAGCAATTAATACAACGTTTATTCTCAACTGCCTATAACGAACTGCACAATTTTATTAATCTTAAATCTAACTAATATTTTCAGGACAATACGTTGAATACACGAATTTGAGTTCTATGTCTCTCTTTTATGATTATTCTCTGCCCCACTGACAATTGTACAATACTCTTGTTTGAATTCTATATGCTACCGATACATTTATACACTAGTTCTACCTCTGTCATCATCGATGATTGTGGATGCGTCAAACCTAACATGCCGGGGGTTCGGGTTCGATTCCCGTTCTGATCGGGGAAATTTTTCTTCAAAGAAATTTCCTCTGACTTGCACTGTGGTCACGCGTATTCTAGAGCTTGCCACTCAGAATGCATTCAAGGCGTGTTATTTGGCATAGAAATCTCAACTAAGTACTAATGAAAATGACGCAAGTAATACTACGTTGAGACGGCGGAGTTCCTCTAGGAACGTTAGTGCCATATAAGAAGAAGAAGAAGAAGTGGGGGCAAATTGGTCATGGGGGGCAAAGTGGTCACCTGCTTGTTTGGTAGTATAACTATTGAGATGCTGTAATGATAGTCACCTTATGTTTAATGAATTTAATGACTTTTGAGTCACGCTGTATTTCAGTAGAGCTGTCGCATGTAAAAATACAAATAAAAACAGAAATTGCTCTCTCGATAGCCAATGGGCCGTAGTTCTGTGCGCATATCTCATAGGAATATCTCGTGAAATTTAGTTTATTCAATCTGATATATTGGACAAATCATCAGTTTGGACGACTGTTCACATATTCTAGGAGAGGTGAGCAGATATTTTGTTTAAACTCAGCGATTACTTAGCATAGAAATTACTTTGATGTTTGGGGGCAAAGTGGTCATAGGTGAATGACAACTTACAATGTTCTGTTTACTAAAGCTGATATACCTCGTCACATTCTGCTCTTGAAGAGGTTTCTTTTGTGGCATTGACCCTGGATAAGTATGCCACTCCAACTAAACCAAGCCTCACTATGCGAAACGTTATGTGTTTCTTACTACGTTTTTGTATGCATGAGAAAATTTAAATTGATACTCTAGGTGAATAGGCCAATCTTATTTCATACATGTACCTACTATTTCAAATATGATTTGAACAAAGTTGGACGAAAAAACGCATAAATCTATCCCATTTAGCTTGATATGTGCGGGGGATCACCACTTTGCCCCCAGTGGGTGACCACTTTCCATCCAAGCAAAAAAAAAACGTTCGATTTTTCACCTTTTTTTCGAATGATGAAAAGTGTACTATTTAGAATTTTAGTAAAAGCCGTCTTCTATCCTGAAGAACAATGAGTTCAACTATAATATTCTTCGAGAAACGGGAATTGAATCGGTTTGTGGACGCCGGAAATGGGCATATTCCTTAGGGTGACCACTTTGACTTCACTTCCCCTATGCATCTAAATACTTTGCATTGGTTGGTAAAAGATCGGAAATAGGCCAATCGATTCTAAAACGAAACATTTTCTGAAATGTTTTACCGTTTGAGTGCGGAGCAAATTTTGTGAGCATACAGTCAATCGCAAAATTGAGTGTACAACTCGTGCTGGTTTGTTATTCTTGAGTTTTTCGGGGTTAAAAAATAAATAATTAAATGCGACTTATATTCATCGTAATTATAAGTCGCATTTACGATAAATATAAGTCGCTCATGTAGTGATAAGAAAAAAATAAAAATGGCCACATTTCTACTTCATATTTAAAATACAAACAAAAAATCTCCAATTAAGACGTTGCAAAATTGAGTGTACAGTTTAAGTTTTTCTTTAAACGAAATCTGTTCAGGAATGTTAATAAATGACAAAAATCAATCCCCTAGTAATCGGTATGGCCCTTCTTTGCCGTCCAGCACTTCCTGCAAGCACCAAGGCGAGATTTTTGGTCACTGTAGACGGTAGTACCTTCCAGATCTCCGTAATCATCGTTTTGAGTTCCGCTTCGTTCCCTGGATTTTAATGGATGGATGGTTCTTGATTTCCCACCATAGATACTCAATAGTGTTCAAGTTCGATGATTTCGGAGGTGTTTTGAGTTGATTGGGACATTCCCGCACCACGAAGTCAGTTTGCTTCGGGTCATTATTCTGTAGGAAGTAGTAATCACGAGGGACACCGAATTTCTGAACGGGAGACTGCAGGTTACGTTTCAGGAAGATCAATTAAGCCATCTTGGCCATCGCCGAATCGAGAAACACCATGGTTTCAGTTTCAGAAGCCGCCAATTCACCATGCATCATCTGACTACGGCCGCCGTGCTTTACTGTTATAACCAAATGCTGAATCTGAAACACCTATCCTGGTTTCCTCCACGCCATCTGTCTTCCATTCGATTCAAAGGTATTGGTTTTCGTCTCATTCGTATAAAAGACCTTGTTCCAGAACTCTTTAGGTCTGTTTACATATGCCTTAGCAAACTGTAGACGTTTTTTTCATATTCACCTTCGAGATGCAATACATTTCACAGTCAACACAACCTCTCAGATTGTTCCTGTATGCTGCTCTCCGGACAGTGTCTACGCAGACAGATCTCCCAATAATGCCAGCCTCTTCGGTATTCAATTGAGGAATGTTTGTTTTAAGATTCTTTCGCAATGTTCGAACAATTATCCGTTCATCATCAGAAGACAGAGTCCGTTTGCGTTCTCTACCGGGAGATTTTCCATGGTTCCTTCGTATTCCCCCTTAATTATGATTTTCTTGACTGTAGAGTATTGCCTCAGTGGAATTGCACCTCTAAGCATCGTTCGTACAACGAAGACCATGCGCCAAAAAAGCGTTCGCTATAGCATGGATACAGAGCCAAACATTGGTGGCTTAAGGGTACTAAAAATATAAACACTTCTCATCATTTTGCGCTATTCTCAAAAGAAACGCTTCTGTTAATATTACTGGCCTCGAAAAAAGATCCATTATTTTCTCATGCTCAAGATAAGCGCAGCAAATTACAAAAAAAAATATAAAATTCCGGAACGGCATTTACTTTCATGGTGACTAAACAAACGAAATAATCTCTTTCTGTTAATCTCAACAATACTTATCTCCGATTTGCGCTCTTCTCAACAGAAGCCCTTTCTGTTAATATTGATTAGCCAAGCTTTCATCCTTGATGGAGAGAGTTTTGCTACAGTCATGCGAAACCAAATCACAGGCAAAATTCCAGAACATTTATTTTCATGGTGAGCCGGAAGAACAAGCGATGTTCCTTGCTTCGTATCTAGAACGATACTGAAAGGTTCCCTTTTTTCACGTAAATTCTTTTTATTTCTTAATTTGGTTTACATTATAACATAATACTACATTTCAAGTGATCAACCTAGGGTTCTACGTCTTTAAGTTATGAAAGGTTCCCTCAGCGAGATCCACTATCCATACTCTAGGCAAATATTCCCTTTTATTCTTCTTATTTTCCTTTGTTCAGGGAGACTTTAAATCTTACGTTTTCCCCTTCGTTGCTCGTCGATAAGTTACTCTTTATTGAAGGCACGGGTAGAAAAGCTCATAAATAAGCAAAAAAAATGTATGGAAAAATTGATACGCTTATAGTTTTCATGAACTTTAACCATTTATACACCAGGGAATTGTAATGTATAGCATATTAAACAAATCCTAGGGAATTTCCGATTCGTTTGGTACGTAAATCGCCAAAATCCGTTCGCGGCAAAAATAGTTATTAACATTAACTTTATTTCATAAAAACGTGACCTGTTTTCTGATTTGGCACCCTTAATGAAAGACGTAGTTCTACGTCAAAAAAATTTTTTTTGTAATGTTTTAACCTGAAGGTTAAATGTGATTTTGGTTTTCTTTTTGAGTGATTTGTTAATCGATATCTTCGATTATTTATAACGGTAAAACCTCTCGTCGATTAACCTTCTTCTAAGTCCACGATCGCTAGCCACAGAGCTCCATCGTGAGTAAAAGTTTATTGTAAAATGTGGTGCAAATTGTAGATCTTCAGCTAGTAATATTAAAAATGCCTCGTTTGCAATTGTTCTTCCTCAAATCTCTCAGTTTACATTGTTGCCCACGGCAACAAGTGTTCCGGGCTAAACAAATTCGTTGTGCACCTTAAAAATATTCTCATCGGTCAGCATCATGATGCCAACGCGTAGTTTTTTTTATTGTTTATGATGAGATAGACTCATTCACTTCACCGAATCCTATTGACTTTGTAGCCAATTAAAAAATGGTATATACGAAAACGATTTTTTTTCTCTCAGAAAAGCATGATTACCGAGAGGTAGTCAACCACCAATTCAAGACGACAGGAAAATGGATTATATATCCAATAACATCAAAGGAGCATAAATCCGATCAATTATATATTTATTGTTTATATAAATTGGTATAATGCAACAAAATATAGGAATATTTTCTCATATACGCATTCACTAAATATTGTCCCGACAAACTTCCGCCTTCGATTTCATAGAAAGTACTGAGATAACACAATAATCGATAAGACAGGATGACCTGAATTCAGTTTGACGTCTATTCTGAAGTCACCTTCAACGCAGCCATCGAAATTAGGTCAATTAAGTGGACATATGTCGTTCGCATGTGATACCTTCGCGATGCACACAAGTGCATCCTCACCTCGAAAATAGACCGTTCGTGAACCAATATTCGTAAGTCATCCATTCGGTGGCGACGGCGGCGTTGAAATAGAACGATGAACAATCAAGGTCCGATAAGGTAATGCTGATGATGTGTCACCTACGAACAAAGCGCGTTCTGGTGATAAAAGAAGCACTTTTTCATCGATGAAAAATTATAGGAATAAATCCGAGTATGGCGCAGGAGATTTTTTTTGTCATGCACAAATTTAAATAATCTCCACCGGGTATCGCTGAAAGCTTTAATCGTCCACTAAAAGCAATTCGAAACGGCCCGAATCAAGTTCAATGGCACCTGCTCTTGAAACGAGACTTCTGACTGAGAGAAAAAAAAAACGAACACACAGATGAACCGGGGGCGACCCAGCTGAACACAATTCAAAGAAATTGCATCGCAACGCTGACGTGCGATGTCATTTCTCATTTCGGCCAACCCCATTTCTGACAGTCTCAAATTAGTCTTTCCGCCGGCGGACACCCTCCTCCCCCTCCCAAGGGGGTTATTCTGCTGGTTTATTTCGGTCCGTGTTCTTTTGCACCCCACCACATACACGCGTCAACGGGAAAAATATATATAGAGCTGGGATGAGCCGGAAAGTGGTGGCATTTGAGTTTCAGCGGAAATACTAACGAAACTTATTCCTGGCTGCCGTGCTACATGGTGAGAGATATTTATTTAACTAAAGGCGGGAGATGTACGACTAGTGACTTCGAAATCGAGTTGCACTGAATAAAGGATGAACAAATTGCTTCATATATGATGTACAACTAAGTTCCCGCTGTTTGTCAATAGATGGCTGCAGCAGTAAATGCTGGTCGATTTCGACATATCTAAAATGTCATGAACCAAGTTTAGACATATGGTAAACCCGAGATGGAAAATGAAGATTGGGAAGATTTTTAAATCTGTAACGTCACAGATTTTGTTTATGCATGTTACTTTTCTTATAATAGTCCAATATATAGGAAAAGTGTTGTTATTAAAAGTAGAAGAAATGAACGAACTATTTTTTTTTTCTTAAATCAATGTTAGTATTCAAAATCATAAAAGCCCAACTGGCATTTTAGCAGAAACTGAAATTTCAATATTACAGGTCGGACTCGATTATCCGGAATTTTAGACTCGATTACCCGGAGTATTTTATTTTTATTTTCGGAAATTTTGAATAATTTGTATAATAATTCCATACTGAATAGCTAATATGGGTATCAAATGAAAGGGTATAACTAGTAGAATGCAGTTAATTATGAAAAATGCAAATCCAAAATGGCGGATTTAATATTTTCTCAGAACCCCATCAATATGGGTATCAAAAGAAAGGGCTTGATTAGTAGAACGCAGTTATTTATGAGAAATGCAAATCCAACATGGCCGCCACCACAAGATGGCGCCATATATATTTTTTTCACAATTCCATCAATATGGGTATCAAATGAAAGGGCTTGGCTAGTAGAATACAGTTATTTATGAAAAATGCAAATCCAACATGGCCGCCACCACAAGATGGCGCTATATATATTTTTTCACAATTCCATCAATATGGGTATCAAATGAAAGGGCTTGACTAGTAGAATATAGTTATTTATGAAAAATGCAAATCCAAAATGGTGCCATTATTTTATTCAAAGCTCCATCAATATGGGTATCAAATGAAAGTGCTCGACTGGTAGAACACAGTAGATCATGAATCCAAGATGACCGCAGTTCCCAAATAAACAATTACTTTTTAATGGTTCCATTCAGCTTGCCTTGTTTGTATGTATGCTTGAGTGTTTGTAGGACTGTCCGACATTAATAGAAAAGTGACACCGTTCCTGTTGACTGATTGATCTGAAATTTGGAACATACCTTTAATTCTACTGCTATTATAAAACTGCGTATTCCATGATCTTGAAAAATGAATTTTGTCCACCACTAAAAAAATGGGTGAATGGCTTGACTTGGAGAATCTACTACACTATGAACAACATAAATTAGAAAAGGTCGCCGCCACAAAATGATCAACTATGTATTTTCTGCAATCCCCTCAATATTGGTATCAAATGAAATTATTTGACTAATAGAATACAGTGCAACGTCAAAATATTCCGAAGAAAATTAGGTAAGAAATAAAAATTTAAAAAAAAATAATTTTTTGAATGGTTTGAATGTAGAGAAGTATACTGATGATACAGATAATTTACTAAAAACTAGAAAATAAAATTATTTTAAAAAAATGTACTAAAAGCTAGAAAATAATTTGACAAGTAGCAGTTAGTAGTTATCACATCCGTTCCTTCATAATTTAGGGAAATGATGAGACTAAAATAAAATCTTGGGGTATATGATGAAACAACTAACTGTGGATAATGAAAATCCAACGTTTATTTCTTATCTAATTTTCTTCGGAATATTTTCATGATGTAAAGGGCGAACACGAAATTATTGCGACACCGAAAATGTCATGCCAATTTTCTTATAATGTTTAGAATCAAACCAAAATTTTAAGGTAGTTTTATACATATATTTACTTCAAAAATCAAATAAAAGTTAATCGATGGAGCCTTGAGTGTAACTTTGAACGCATTTTCGCTTGAAATAGCGGAGCTTCGTAGTGCTGCTCGCAAGAACGGCAAAAGGCTCTTCTCGAGGCACACAGATTTGTAGAATTCGCCATTTACTGTGCCTTTTGTCACGAAAGGCTCACTCCTCAGTCCGCAAGAGCAGATGGCCTGCCAAACGAGATATTTGGAGGCGAACTTCGACATTTTCTTCTTCTCAAATTTGTCGTCCACATCGAACTTGCTCTTGCCGGTGAAAAACTCCAACCCCGGAGTTTGCTTAAAATCGGCTTTTCGTTTCGTCATAGAGCTTCCGTGCCCGAGTTTTAGCCGTCGATTGTTGCAGCTCATACCTTTAATTCTACTGTCATTATTCTTCTGATACCTATATTGATGAGGTTTTGAAAAAAAATATGGCGCCATTTTGTGGTGGCGGCCATTTTGGATTTGCATTTTTCATAAATTACTGTATTCTACTAGTCAATCCCTTTCATTTGATATACATATTGACGGGGTTCTGAGAAAATATGTAATCCGCCATTTTGTAGTGGTAGCCATCTTTGATTTACATTTTCCATAAATAATTGTGTTCTACTGGTAAAGCCCTTTCATTCGATACCCATGTTGATGGGATTTTGAGAAAATATGTCCATAATCCGCCATTCTGTAGCGGCTGCCATTTTGGATTTTCAAGATCATGAAATAAGCAGTTTTATAATGACACCAGAGATAAAGATGTGTTCCAAATTTCAGATCAATCGGTCAAAAGAAGAGGGGTAAATTTCTATGAATGTGGTACAGCGCTACATACAAAGTTACAAAGTTACAAAGTCACAAACATACAAACGGGTCAACCTAGATAAAACCGTTTAATAAATAAGTGCAAATCATAATTATGTTATGTTTACCGATAGAAAATTAGTTTTTTTATGACTCGATTATCCGGAGGATTCGATTATCCGGAGTGAAAAAAATCAATACTCCGGATAATCGAGTCCGACCTGTATTGAGGTATTCTAAACTTAATTTCAATTCAATTTCACTTCTCGTTCGTCGACCAAAAACATAAATGAACCAATTCAGAGTCACAGAATCTTTTGTTCCTTTGACAGAGAAACATTTGACAGTGGATGGGAAAAAACGGTTGCAAGTATTTTCATGTAAAATGCACTTGAAAAATTAATTTCATTGACTCCGTATGACCTAGATTGAGACGAAAAGTTTTCCACTTGTGTCTTAGTTTTAGACGAATGAAGTGTTCAGCACTCTAATTGTGAAAAAAGTAATTACAATTGCTGACAAGAGAAAAACTTTCATGAAGTTGCTCTAGAATCCAAACATAGTAGACATTAGAATACTATTTCTGATATAAGAAAAAATCAAAGAAAAAAATAAACATTTTAGTTCGTGACATGTTCTGTTTTTTTTATAATGCGAAAAATATATTTTGGAAATATGCAATTAGTTCCTGTATATCCTTTTTCAAATTTATTCGCCGACACACTCAATGTTGTAACATTTGAGTAACTGACTGGTGTGCCTGATATATAACTTCCAATCTTCCAGGTTACTGATACAATCGAAGTTTAACACAACCAAAACCCGTGAATCTTCTCACCTTCTATTCTTCATCTCGTAGTAAACCAACCGCTTTGACACATTAGTGATATTGTTTTGTCGTCACATACTCTTGGTAGTGTGATTTTTTTTATTTTTAGCCCAATAACCGTCATTTGCGGGAGGTTTTGGCTTTCTTATTGATGAGAGAACTTTGCTTATCAATTAATTTACGAAGGTTACTATTCTGTGATTTCGCAATCGACTCATCGTAGTATTGCAGAGGTTACCAGAACGATAACTCGGTTGTATTTTTAACAAACATCATTAATACTCCGGGGTCACCACCATGTTGTGCTGGAAAAATCCCATGTCAGTAATATACATAATCATCAATGACTGAGAAGCAGCAGCACATTACGGAGTTTACGTAGCCCATCTCCCCAACGGGAGGCTCATTTGATAACGGTGTGTGCGGTGGCGAGTGTTAATGAGGACAGTAAACCAAATGAGACCACGATGGCAGCGCAAAATACTCACAGCGACGGGCGATGTTCGCTTAATTGGAGCAATGCACTTCCCTTGCCTCGTGATTGCCGACGGGGACCAGTCAGTGGCGCATCAGAGATTGGTCACCGCAGTGTTGCCATATGGCCCATGCGGTGAACCGATTTCGATCCTGCCAGGTATTGCGAGCTGTGAGGACAGTTTTAACAGCAACACTGTAGCAATTCCAAAGGTAGCGGACCTTCCGATTAAAATTGACAAAATGGTAAACAATCATTATCACTCGTCGTATCATTTTCACGGCGCGTTTGCTCCATCAATACGTTAATGCACCGATGGAAGCAAAATAGCCCCGCGCAGTGTTTACCATCAGCCGAGTGAAGTTGTTTACTTCCAACGTTTGAATGCCAGGATTGGCCTATTTTTGTAGGGAATTGACAAGATGATTAATAATACAGAAGACGAATTTCATGCCAACTCGTCTTAGGGGTTGGCAGCACCATTTCAAATAGCAGTGAAACGTTGTGGGTGTAAAGACATGGGTTATTTAAGCAACTTTACATACTTGAAATATTCGAAAAATAATTAGACTCCTTTTTGGATTTTTTTTTAATTTTTACAAAAAAATTATAACATAAAAACTATGATACATACAAAATTCATGTCAAAGGATGAAATGTAGGAAATTGTTGTTGTTTTACAGGGGAAAAGTTTTTCGAACAAGAAGTTTTTCATATTTTCTTTGAAAAAATACAACTTATCCTAATTTTGTTTAAAGTCAAGTTAGCGATATAGTGTATTCAACAAAGTTTTATATCTTGTTAAAATATAAACTTTTGTCGAAGACATCAACTTTCTATCTTTTATAGTTTTTGGAGTATAATTCATTTTTGTATGAAGACTCCGGAAAAAAATAATGTTTTGCTCGTTATATTTTTGTGTGTAAATTCTCACGTTCGACATGTTTCTAAATAAAGAAAACTTAACAGATCATGCAAATTGCGATAATTTATACATAATTTGTTGTTGAAAATGTTAAGGGCTATATTATATATATATATATATATATATATATATATATATATATATATATATATATATATATATATATATATATATATATATATATATATATATATATATATTTATATTTGGGAATTTTAAAAAATACGTTTTTGAGAAAAATGAATTTTAATTTTTAAAATAACCTTTTTGTCAGCGAAATTTTGTTCCAAAAAGTTTTTGGTATTTTTTGTAAAAATTTTAACAATTTCCTACATTTCATCTTTTCACATAAATTTTGAAGGTATCATTGTTTTTATGTTTACTTTTTCCAAAAAGTAGTCCAATTATTTTTCGAATATTTCAAGTATGCAAAGTTGCTTGAATGACTCATGTCTTTACACCCACAACGTTTCACTGCTATCTGAAATGGTGCTGCCAACGGCCAGTCGAGTTGGCATGAATTTCGTCAGTAACGTCTCGATTATATCAAGCTCAAAAAAAAAAAAATTCGCGTGATATAAAGGAAACGTAATATATTCGAAACAGGTTTTTTGGTAATGAATAAAAAAATATTTATTGCATTATTTACTACATGAGCTGTAACAACATATTATTACACAATGCAACATAATATATCGAGATTATTGTTGCAAAGGTTTTCTCATATATTCTTAAATACGCTAGTATACTATAAAAGTGATTTGTTCTGCGTGTTCAATCATATAGCTCTAATTATTTACTGTGAATCTGTGTGATTTTTTTTATCCCATTTATTTATTAATTAGGCTCATTAACATTTTATTTGTAACAGAGCCGGGTTTTCATCGTGTACATGTACATATGTTTATGTTTCTATAAATTGTAAATTACACAGTAGTAGTAGTAGCCATTCAGGCGTTAGGTTTTCTGTTCCATTACATTATGGTAAATTACACTGTAGTAGCCATTTAGGTGTGAGTTCTATCTGTTCTTCCATTGTTCAGCAGACCGGACAGCGGAGACAGTTGATATTGATCATTGTTGGGTTATTTATAAAACAGCAGCCCGATGTTTCTTGCAGAGCAGAGCAGTTGTATGGATGAATCGATCTTTGTTCCACCGTGGATCGATCTCCATCGCTGATGATGGTTGCGTGGACGTAGTTATTCTATAACAACACAAAAATGGAGAATTGAGGGCCCTGAGTTTGAACTCACGATGGAACGCTTAGTAAGCGAACGCGTAACCAAGTGGGTACGAAGACCCCCATCTGTGTGAATTGTCTTCTGCTGATCTTATACGATCCCATATTTCAGAGTTGTTATTTCCAGTTGATATCTGTATGCATTCACCTACTTCTTCATCTTCCTCAAAATCAATATATTCAATCCTTTCTAATTGGCCATTCTATATAATGATAACATGTGACACTGTGACGCATTCTTTTTTCTTCAAGTTGAAAATTGTCCAATTTCAAACACTTATTGTCATTTCATGATGGATTGATGAAATTTTTACGTCAATCGATTTCGGCACTCCATAACAATTTTTTATATTGAAGAAAACAAAGTATGTCATGAAACAAACTATCGAACAATTGAAAAATCTCAACCCCTATCCTAACGGAAATACCCTCTTTTGATTGGTCGAAATTGACGACGCATGCGGCGGTTCCCTAATAGAGACATCAAAACCAAGCAGCCTGGGGGAATTCGGCATTGCAAATACATGAAAGTAGGGGGAGATTTTGCTTGCCCCAACCTGTGTTACCTAACAGAGATTTCAAATTCAAGGTGCCTGTGTGAAATCAACATGTAAATTGTCGGAGACGAATGAATCAAATGATTTAACCCTTTAACGGGTACTGGCAACTATATTTCCACCAACAAAAAATATTGTTTTTGCTGCACTTGGAATATTCTTTTAATATTTAACTTAGCGAAAACCTTCTAAAGGTATCTAGCAATACTCCAATTTTTTTTTTGGCTGCTAAAAATGTACGATATTAATTTGGGGGGTCATTTTTATGTGACGAATCCACAATTTTAGAGCGCCGGCAAAAAATTCTGTTTAAATTCGTTGAAAACGCGACAAGTTGAAAAGTTTTCCACTGTAAACGTACTATTTAGGATTTACTGTGTAAGGTCATGTAGTTTTTTCAATAAAATAAATGGTGTATTTGATGAAAAATTCAAATTTTTATTTTTTCCTTTGATACTCTATATAAAAAAAACAGATTTTTTCGCTGCATTAGAAATATTGTAAACCGCTGAAATAATCGGTATCACTACACTAATATTGTTTTGATTTTTACATAACTAAATAGAGGCGAATGAACTTCAAAGTTTAAAGCGTCTTAAAAACAAAGAAAGAAAGAAACATAACTAAAGGCGCGAAAAAGGGATGTAAAGTTGTTCGGATGAATTTTGGAACTTTTCGTGTGGTAGGGTATCTCGGGATGATTTGGTCATACGGGGTGATATAGACCATCCCTTTATCTCGAAAAGTACGGCTCCAATTGGCTTTTTTATAATGTCATCTTCTTCTATTCTGAGCCGTAAGTAGCCGTTAACGTAAAAACAACTTTGGTAAAATTTGACAGGTTGGGAAAAACAGTAGCATGAACAAAACAAGCATTTGATTATAAGAAAATGTGAATTCCTAGATCGTGGTTTTAGGGGTTTTTTCCGCTGAATGAACAAACTTTTCGTGTATTGTGTAATAAAGTTCTGTTCGCCTACAGAAGAGCAACAATTTGATGGAGCGAAACTGTATGTTTGATAACAATAAATTAAGTTTTTTTTTTAATTTTTGCATGTTGTGTGGGGTGTTTCTGTGGGGTGAATTGGTCCTAAAGGTTTGAAGCTTTTCTTTGGTCTAATTGATTCCAGATGTCGCGGAATACAAAACAAAAGTTGGACAGCCAACGTTGGAAGAAGGAGGAGCTTGAAAGAGCAAGGCCATTGAGAACGGATTTTCTTTGACCAAGCATTGAAAGTGTTTGAAAATGCTCGGAAAACAGTGAAAATATCCATGCAGAATTCGAAATGGTCTCAATGCATTTTTTTTGGTCCGGAATCTGGCCGAGACACCTGGTATCGATCCCAGAACACTGTTATCTATTGTAATATTATCTTGTATTACTTTACATAAACATAAGTATGTTTTTTTTCGATTAAACACACACTGGACCAAATATCCCCACAGGCGGTCCAAATCACCCCGCATCAAATTTTAGTGTCCAAAAATCATCTCTTTTATTTTATGATATATTTGGTAACTTGATGCTTGATATGATGATTAAACATTACTGATTGACAGAAAACACGTGTAGCTAAGTGTATAATGTGTTTTTTTTCAGACCGTATTGGTTTTGAAATACTAGGCGATTTGCTTAGGGGGTCCAAATTTCCCCCATTTCCCCTACTACCCATCATTTTCTGCACAGTACTGCTGATAACCGTATCTTCTATATCGTTCCACCACTTTTCCATTTTAGCTGGTAAAAGGCTAAGTTTAAAGTGGTTTTGCGGGTAGGTTCAAGTTTGTAGAATACCCGATAAATATACCCATAAGTTGATGATTTGGCAAGGAGTCTGAAGTTGTGGAGAGAAAACAAATGCTTCCATCACTGGGGCAACAATGAATGGAACAGTTTACAAGGAGGTTCTTCAGAACATGATTTTGCCATTCATTCGATCACACAATGATCCGGCCTGACATCCTTCCCTTTTGACGTAGAACTACGTCTTTCATTAAGGGAGCCAAATCAGAAAACAGGTCACGTTTTTATGAAATAAAGTTAACGTTAATAACTATTTTTGCCACGAACGGATTTTGGCGATTTACATACGAAACGAATCGGAAATTCCCTAAGATTTGTTTAATATGTTATACATTAGAATCCCTTGGTTTGTAAATGGTTAAAATTCATGAAAACTTTAAGCGTTTCTATTTTCCCATACATTTGTTCAGTCCATTTGTGTGCTTTCCGAACAGAGCTGTCAATAACGAGCAACTTATCGACGACCAACGAAGGGGAAATCGTAGGATATAAAGTCACCGTGAACAAAGGAAAAGTAGAAGAATGAAGGGGAATACTTGCCTAGAGTATAAAGGGTGTGTCACATCAAATTGCATCACGGGAAAAACGCTGTAGAAATTTAATTTTAGGAATTATATCTTCAGCTTTCGCTTATAATCAGATAAGAGTGTATAGATCACGTTGGCCATGCTTCACTGTCAATTTTTCGTAAATTTGGAAAAATGTCGTCGAACGAAAAAGAGCGTCGTGAATTAATCCTGCGCACTCATTTCGAGAATCCGGAGTTGTCACATCGGGACATCGGTAAGGTGCTGGGAATCGTCCAATCCACGGTCAGCAGAGTACTAAAACGATACTTCGAGAACTTAACCTTCGACCGCAAGGTGAACAACGGCAAAAATGGATGCTCCGTCAGTGAAAAAGATCACAAGCGCGTAGTTAAGCAGTTTAGACGTGATCCGAGAAGTTCGGTCCGGGATGTCGCCAATAAGCTGAATTTGTCAAGTTCATTCGTCTAGCGGACCAAGCAGCGGGAGGGCCTGCGTACATACAAAGTTCACAAGGCTCCTAACCGCGACGAAAGGCAAAACATGGTGGGGAAAACGCGAGCCCGAGAGCTGTACACCGAAATGCTGACGAAGCCGCATTGCCTCGTAATGGACGACGAAACTTACGTCAAAGCGGACTTTCGTCAGCTGCCGGGCCTGTTGTTCTTCTCCGCAGAGGACAAATTCAGCGTTCCGGAGGAGATTCGCAAGCAGAAACTATCCAAGTTTGCCAAAAAGTACATGGTGTGGCAAGCGATCTGCTCTTGCGGAAAGCGGAGCGCCCCCTTCGTGATGACCGGCACGGTAAACGGGCAGGTTTACCTTAAGGAGTGCCTACAGAAGCGCTTACTACCACTATTGAAGCAGCACGAGGGCCCGACCATCTTCTGGCCGGATCTCGCTTCGTGCCACTATTCAAAGGACGCGTTGGAGTGGTACGAAGCCAACGGGGTCACCTTCGTGCCAAAGGAAATGAACCCGCCCAACGCGCCGGAGCTTCGCCCAATAGAGAAATATTGGGCGATTATGAAGCAGGCCCTCCGGAAGAACTCAAAAGTTGTCAAATCGGAGGCGGACTTCAAGAGAAAATGGATTTCTGTTAAAAAAAACTACAACCTGACGTTGTACAGAACCTTATGGACGGGGTAAAGAGGAAGATGCGAGCATACGGGCTTGGGCTCGAAGTATGAATAAAAAGAAAATGCCAAAAGTAGTTTAATAGTGTTTATTTTACTGTCTAAAATTTTCAAAAGGATCGGTCTACTGGGCGAATTTCTACAACCTTTTTTTCCGTGATGCAATTTGATGTGACACATGTGACGCCGTTTTTTGACAAAAATGAGATGTTCCCTAGTTCTCGACGTTTCATGCAATTTTAAGACATTTGGCATCAAACATTTTTTTTCGAAACCCCCGATTTCCTTTACTCCCCCCTTTGGTGATTTTTCGATTTTCAAAAAACTCAAACTTTGACCGCTTTGCGCCACTCTCCCTTAAGTTCTATTGAGCTAATATTTTACATAGGGTGTTTTTTTCGAGGTGGTGAACAGTTTTTATGATGTAGCTTTTTGAAATTAGAGATGACCGTTTTCATTGGCACCCTAGTACTCAACACCAAAAAATACCGCCAACTTGCATGTATTTGCAAAGCGGATTCCCCCAGGCACGTTAATTCTGAAGTCGTTTTAGGGAAACACAGCTCAGTGGGAAAAAATACCCCCGACTTGCATGTTTTGACGAAGTGGATTCCCCAGGCACAACGATTTTGAAGTCCGTGTTAAGGGAACACAGCTCGGAGGGAACAAAATTACCCCCGAATTGCATGTATATTTGCAGAGTGGATTTCCACAGGTACATCGATTTTGAAGCCTGTGTTGGGGAAACCGTAAACCGGGCCAATCAAAACTTGGCAGTTAGGACGTTTAAATAACGCTTGACATTTTACAGTTATTCAATTGTTCATCTTATGAAAAATAATTTTATTAATTGTGATAGACACGTAGAAATGTCTCCTATCAATTGATGCAAACATCTTTCCGATCTGTTAAGAAATGTTCGAGTTATAAGCATTCGAAATACGGGTAGGGTTAGCAGAACACAAATCGGCAGAACAAATGTATGGGGAAAGGAAGTTCTTCCAGTTTTCATTAATTTAAACCGTTTAGAGATTAGCGAATTTTAATATATAGCATATCAAACAAATCTTAGATAATTTCCGATTCGATTGGTATGCAAATCATGAGAATTCGTCCACAGTGAAAATAGTTCTTAACGTTAACTTTATTTCATAAAAACGTGACCTGTTTTCTGATTTGGCACCCTTAATGTAAGACGTAGTCCTACGTCAAAAAACAAACATTTCAGAGATTGTTCTACTAAGCAGTTGTTTCTAAAATTTCACAGCATTATAGAATAATATCCGAAGGTTTAAACAAGCGACTTTTATAATATAACAGCGTAGTTCTACGTCAACAATGCGGTAGTATCTTGGACACAACCTCCTATAATTTTTTACGTCTGGGAAAAACAATAGCTTTTTTGTGCTTTCTCTGGAAGAAAATAAAAACATGGTTTAGTAAGAAAAGTTAAAATTGTCAAAAAGTAAAATAGGGCAACTATGCGTAGAACGGAAGTACAGTTTTTTTAAAATATTTATATCGATCTATGAAACAGCGGAAAAATCTCCCGTTCCAGAAATCTAGAATAATTTTGGGAAAAAAGAGTATGCTAAGTTGCCTAATTAGTCAACGATCTACCTCCACAATGTTCGAATGATTCCAAGAGGATGCTGCTAATCACATAGACGATTTGATGCAAAACCCCTTTATATTGCATAGATATCAACGCCTTTTCCTTTCAAACGACTGAAAACGCTCAATTGTCCCGTGGCTACAGCAATCCAAACATTTGGCAGTAGATTGCAAAAAAAAATGTATTGTAACTCAATGGAAAGGAAACAAACTCATCTTGAAATAAGAAATCTTGAGCTGCTCTTGCCGGACTGACAAGACTCGATTATGGAAGCCGAGAGCAGCATGCAAAACCACACACAAAAGAACCAATCGCTGCGGGGGTGTTCAATCTCTGTTTCCTTGAAGAAGGCGAAGAACATGCAGAAGGAGCCGTACGGGTGTAGAAAGTTTTTTTTCTGCTCTCGCTCTAGCCATTGCTTTGGTTGGCTTCCGAAGATCTGTCAGACTGTAGGATGGAAGCTGAAAATCCTTTGCTTGAATCAACTGATGCCATTGCTGGTTGAGTATCGAAAAAGCATATCCACTATCGTACGGTTCGAAACCTTCAGGTCTTCCGTCGGACATCAGCAGAGCAGAGCAGAGAAGTTTCATTTCCGATTGCGAGGAATCAATTGTTTCGTTCCGATTTCTGCCGGTGACTCTCGGGCGATGGATGGGATTGCGAGGTCTGGGCAGTAGCTTGTATCCTCCTAGTGACCCGCAGGCACTCTCAACAATGAACTGCTGCCATTCCACAGAAAAACAATTTCAAATTATTGCGTCAGAATCGCTTTCGATAAGTCGGCCAATTCCAAGTGGAGCTTGATTTCGTTTGATCTATAGCATGATTCGGATGCAAACCAATTGGTACACTATTCCAGGCTCGGATGGAATGAAAAAAAAAATGAATGGCTTGCGGGGACTTGAGGGTAAACTTTTGACCCATATTCGCCGGTCGCCACTTTGGATGTAAGAAGTCTGCTAGGCAACAATTTACGTATAAAAATTGGATGCTAATTTGTAGGTTTGGGCGTACTCAGATTTTTGTATAACTATAAGCATTTTCGGTAATAGAAACAATATTATTGAAAAGTTCTAGCCTTAATGGGTTGACACACTGATTTACGTTCGTTCTCGAATTTTCAATACGATGTGTGAATTGAATATCCACGTTATTATTGGTGTTATTATTCTTATGTCATTTCCTTCTTGGTCTCAATTAGTCTCCCAGATCCAGAGAAGTGCATGTGGCGTATAATTCACGATATTTATGGAAGATGTTTCACAGTCATAATGAGCAGAGCTGATTCGACTCATCTGTTAGGTAAAGCTAGGCAGCATTTTTTGTACCACCTCGAATGTATCCCAGTTAATCATCCAATGATAATGACCATGACACTCAACAAAGTCAACAAAAACTACGGTAAACTTGACTCCATTCAAATGCATTCCGTTGGGTTTTCGCACCACGTAAAAAAAGACGTGGCGACGAAGCTTCGACCGCGTTATTTGCGCATTGTCAAAATAGATGACCTTGAGTGTGGGTTGGTATTGTGCGGGTCATGGTATTACACATACACCAGGGGGTATTACACATTCACGCAATGCGAGTCCGGGTGCGCGGCGTTGAAGTCGGGCGGAGTAAGCCAATGAAGTGGGACCACTTGGCGCAGCAACAGCGGCAGCAGCAGCCGGAAGGGAGCAGCCATATTCGCGATAATGGAAGCAGCCAATCCCACATGTGCCAGCGCGCGATTCGCTGTTTATTTTTTGCGCGTTTTCATTTCACTGTTTGTTTTACGTTGTCTGTATATGAATAATGAAAGCACTTTTCTGTGAAATGCTTGTTTGCGAGCACATGTATGCAAGCGACGTTATTTTTTTGTCGGGCTGTCTTTTTTTTTCTCTTGACGCGTATAAACGCAAGGAAATCACGCGGGTAAAAATAAGCCATAAAATGAGCATTGACATTAGCATTCGCCGCGTTCGTTTCACCGGGTTCCGCTATTAACGCAGTTACTGTGACAAATGTACTTTAGCTCACGATAACTCCCGAAAAGGGGAGGAAATACTTATGAAGGAAGCCGGCTCGGTTATAATTATTACTCGTCGGAGGTCAGGACGTAGATCTCACAAGGCATTTTGGGTGAGAAGCGATGCATGTTTTCATGATGTTGTTCATAAGCTGTTCATTAGGTTTTCAACGATTATTCAGCTCAGTGTTCAAGTTTAATTACAATGTTTCTCGTTGTCAATTTTTTATACTCCTTCGTGTGAAATTGTTGCGTTTTATCACTAAGTTGAAAAGGTCCAGTTCTATCATCAGGGGCACATCACATGTTTCGCTTGTCCTGGATTGGGCTGATTGGGATGAGATCTGTCAAAAGAAGTTGATGAGTTTATCTTGTTGTTGGTACATCCGACAAATATATTACCGCCGTACTGTACTACAGAACTTGGTCTATCAGAAGTAATGACTTGAGAACAATTGACTTCGTTGATGATTCGTTGCAAGAATTACGCATATTTTTTAACAGAAATACGCAAAGTCATGAAACGAGAAGCAATAATAATAATAAAGAAGACCGAGCAATCATAGTTGAAGGTTTATGGCTGAGATATGGAAAAATTTTCATAAAAGAGTAGAAAACAAAAAGGCGACCGAAATAACTTAAACGTTGAGGAAAATTTGTTTTCTAAAAACATTATAGGCACGAACTTCAAATCAGCTGTTATTGGATCTGATTTATTGGCTGTTATTCGATTTACGGATTTGAAAAAATTGAATTACATAAAGTGAATTTATTCCTATTAACGGATTTTAAGGTCGCAACCTTATAGTAAAATATGAAAAATTACCACTCTAATTAGTTAGTTAGTTAGTTAGTTAGTGAACACATTTAATCATTTGGAGAATCAACAACGCACCGAACTGAATCTTTTATAATAGCCAGAACAATTCCGACCCAATGAACGTTGATCCATCGGTAGGATCGTGACAAATGCATTATGGTAACCGACCTGCATTTTAGTAACAAGCTTCAGAAGTGACCATACTGTTTGTTTACGTTTAGGATGCAGGATGCGTTAAGAAAATCATTCAGTGTTGTTTAAACCAAGATAAAAAGTTTTATTTTCGTCCAAATTTCTCGAACTTACAAGGAGCGGTTGGATGCAAGAACTGACCTCAACTTTTCATCCTAACCAGTTGAAAAGGCGTTGTCAGTAGACCTACATGACCACATTGCACAATGGTCCAAGTGGTGCATTTAAGTGGTAATTAGCATCTAGAGCTATATAGTTATTCTCTAGACTAAAACTGTCTTAGACAAAGTTGTTGCATATAATAGAACGCTGATTTTAATGTTGTCAAAAATAGGGTCACCAAAATTTTCGATGAAGTAAAACATTTAACTTCCTCATCTACATAGATAGAGGTAAACATAGTTCGACAATGATGTCCCCCAGTTATTGTATATAACTTTGTAGAACAAAGTATTTTTCTATCTCTTGAAATAACCGATATGGCGCTTTTTTTACTTAATTGGGTGTAAGGGTCACCATGAAAAAAAACTGTTTTTTTTGCTCCAACTTTTATATTTCAAATTCTACATTCAAACTGTCTTCGAAAGACTTGTCAGTATCTCAAGTCTGCAGAAATTTCTTCAAAGTTATTGATACGCTGTTTTCATTTGTTTATTATTCTTTCTGGGGCAAACATAAACAATGTTTTTTGGCGGCATTTGAAAGTGAGATGGGAGATTCTCAAAACTATGTTATTTTCTGTGTTTGAGTAAATTAAAATTGAAATTGAACATGAGTGTCTGGGTGAAAAACCATCCAACCATTTGTTTTACAAAGTTGATTAAAATAACTGGGGCTACAACATTGTCGAAGTATGTTTATCTCTATCTATAAACAAAAGAAAGTTTGATTTTTTATTTCACCTACAGTTTTGGGTACCCTATTCTTGTCAACATTAAAATAGCGCTCCATCATATGCAATAATTTTGTCGAAGACAGTTTTTGTCTAGAGAATAAATGTCTTCCACAAAGTAGTATTGAGCGTTTTATATCTAAGTTCTATTAGGGTGACCATGACAAACGGTTTTTTTTTGCTCTAACTGTTATATTTCAAATTATCATCAAAATTGTCTTCGTACGACTTTTAGAGCTCATGAGGACCAACATTTTGTCAACTATTTAATCGTATTGATGGGCTAGGGTGCCACTAGGGTGCCAATGGATGTATGGGAAAAAATCGATCCTAAAATTTCAAAAAGTTACCCTATACAAAATGTTCACCACCTCGAAAAAACACCCTATGACGAATTTTAGCTCAATCGGACTTAAGGAAGAGTGGCGCAAAGCGGTCAAAGTTGGAGTTTTTTTTGAAAATCGAAAAATCACCAAAGGGGGGAGTAAAGGAAATCGGGGGTTTCGAAAAAAAATGTTTGATGCCAAATGTCTTAAAATTGCATGAAACGTCGAGAACCAGGGAACATCTCATTTTTGTCAAAAAACGGCATTCTGGGAGTTTTTTGAAAACCGAAAAACCGGAAATTGGGATTTAAAAACAATTGATGCCAAATGTCTTAAAATTACATGACACGTCGAGATTTACAGTTATCTGAAACAAAATTTTTTATCGAAAATCCATTTTTCAGACACAAAAAGTGCCAAAAACATTTTTATTTTGACATAAAAAAAAATCGAGATAACAGTAAATCTCGACGATTAATGCAATTTTAAGACATTTGGCCAGAAATTTTTTTTTAAACCTCGATTTTCATACAAATGAAACACAAACTTCTGCATAACTCGAGAACTAATCAAGCACAATTTGTGATGTGAGGGTTTTTTGGTATGAGGAATGTTTCTATAATGGTATGACACCTCTCTCTCCTCTGGAATGGAGAGGGGGTTCCATAAAAATATTACACATAATTCAACCAAAAATATTCCAACCAAACATGACAACTAAAAATTTTCGGAAAACTGAAGGAAAAAGAGAAAATTCGGAAAATCAAATTCCCATATGTTCTACAATTACATAGTGACAAGTGCTGTTAGTCCATTTGATGTTTGCGCTAGCGAAACTGATCTTTGTTCGAAACTTGAAATGGATTTTAATGTGATGAAAATCATATCTTCTTCGATCTATACCAAAAAAAAAAGGATCACCGGATGAGTTGATAATAGCAGAACTGTCTTGATTCTATCATATTTTCTGTATCAAACATTTATTCCATGTAACGTAGAAACATGTTATTTGCAAGTGGTTAAAAAATCTTGAACGAGAATTGTGTCTGAAAATAATCTGATATTATAATGAAGAGTTTTGTTAGAAATATTGGGAATAAAAGGTAAATTCAAGGGGGTCGAATAGAAGATCAATCAATGAACAGTTCTGCGATTGGACCCATGAACTTGCTCATAGTAAGAAAACGTGAATGTTTGAAGGTATTGATAACAAAAAACAAATTTTGGGCGGGACGAAGTTTGCCGAGTCAGCTAGTTTTCGTATAAAAAGAAGGGTGGTTAATGTCTGGACATAACCGGAGAGACGTAGGACTGCACCAATGCCATTTTAGAGCGGCGGCCAAATTGTTTTTTTTTAAGATAATGGAATACCCAGCTATGTTCTACTCGTCAAGCCCCTTAATTTGATACCCATTTTGATGGAGTTACGAAAAAAATATATATGACGTCATTTTATGGTGGCTGTCATTTTGGAGATGCATTTTTCATCAATAACTGTGTTCTACTAATCAATCCCTTTCATGTGATACCCATATTGATGGGATTTCGAGAAAATATGTAATCCGCCATTTTGGATTTAGATTTTTCATAAATAACTATATTCTACTAATCAATCCCTTTCATTTGATACCCATATTGATGGGGGGTTCGAATAAAAATATTTACATATATCGTCATTTTGTGGTGGCTGCCATTCCTCGTGAATAATTGTGTTCTACTAGTCAAGTCCTTCATTTGATACCCATATTGATGGGGTTTTGAGAAAATATGCAACCCGCCATTTTGTAGCGGCCGCCATCTGCAGAGATAAAGGTGTGTTCCAAATTGCAGATCAGTCGGTCAATAGGAAGGGGGTCAAATTTCTATTAATGTGGTACAGCGCTATAGATAAATATGTTACACACAAACATGTTCCAGCTAAATAAAACCGTTTAAAAACTCTAGCGATCTATCAAATCGGGGGCGATTAGCCTCTCCTTCACCCAGCGCAACGTTTCCACCGCTTTTAACACTTTGGCGTCCGGTGACACTATTGGAGTATTGTTTAGGTAACAACAAGTTTTATATTTTTATAAATAGGGGAGGTGGGGAAATACGGACATATTAAGAAGAACTTCAATTGTATCTTTCGAAACTCATGTTTCTTCAAACATAAATGCAGTTTCTTGCATTTTAATATACTATTTTTCATATTAATCGACCGAATGTTTTTCAATGTTTTCACCAGAATAAAAAGAGACCGAAAAGTAGAACATGTTTTCGATGATTACCCGCATGGACATATAGTGGGGGGAATATGGACAGGTTTGTAATATCTACGTATGTATATCATCGAAATGACGTGAAAGTAGGGGAACAGGGTTGAGAACTTATTTTTCAGTTCACTCGTCTCTAGCCTTGAGAAAGGCCCTTGGAAAACTTTACTGTACTCCAGCAGTACCCCTCCACCCTCTTGCCTTGAGAAAGGCACTCGATCCCTCGCCGTCCAGCTCGTTCAGCAACGATGCTGTCCAGTCGGTGTCCACGCAACGAATGAGGGCGTGGCCAAGCACCACCATCGCTCTCTTTATATAGCCATATAGTTAACGTTGTAGCGACCGCCTATATTTATTTATAATCTCTTTTTTGTCCCCCACCTTCACCTTGTCCATACGTTTCGCCCGTACCTGTGTTGCTTGTAATGGATAGCTGTTTGCTGCGGGAGCGCAGACAAAATGTATGGGAAAGTAGGGATTTCTTCCTTCAAATTTTTCATCAGTTTGAACTTTATATGAGCTGAAAAACCGTAATGTATAGCATATAAATGATTGCTGAGGATATTTCCTATTAATGTGTGTATTTGGAATCAAAATCCATTCATTAATTGAAGAGGTATTAACGTTCGAAAACTGAACACTTTTTCACACCGAAATATTGAAATCCTACGTCAAAAATATCCAAAAAAATCAACCATCGTTCATTTTTCAAACCGAACGATATTGCTTATGTTGTGAATGACAAAAGAATCCCCATCCAGTTCCATGTGATCTACGAGACCCATTCTGAATGACCAAATATAAGCTTGACGACAATTAAAATATATGTTTGACTTTGAGGACCTCAAATTGAAAACTATTTAACGGGTAGTGAATGAACCAATCTAATGCAATTACACTTCTGCACACCGGAACATGATCAGTGCAGTTTCGCGATATCTTATCACACATTCATGCTAGATTAAGTTTTCTTCGCGGAATAGTTTGAACCCATCCGAGCGCAGTTCATACCGTGGAAAATCGCTTAACAGCAGCAGATGTTGATTTATAGGGCCGTAATTTTGACGCGACGCTCGTAGCTTTTTTATTTTATCCCTCGCGCGTCTTTCGCACGGATGCAGTCGAAGTCGGTGCGCTGTCGGTAATTCTGCTGCCGCTGCCGCTGCTGTGTTATTGCAATTTTATTTGCACTATTTAAGAAATGTCAGCAATGTAACGTCTACGTCAAGCAAGCGGAAAATCCGCACCACGAATAGTAGCAGCGGCGGCGGCGGCGGCAGAAATCGTCTTAAGGCGGAACGGGCAGCTGGAAAATACCATGAATGTTCTGGTCCAACTGTGCGGAGTGCAGTTTTTTTTATCGCTCTAAAAACTGCATCACGCTGGGCAAAGACGAACGATCCGGCGTTTGGAGAGGAATACTTTTTTATGACGAGTTTTGCAAGCAGAGTTCTGCCTCGGAGTGGGAAAATGGCGGTGGCGGCGACTGCATGACATGTGGTTTCAAGTTTCAAGCTTAGACAGAATCCTGTATCTTTTTTGGCGTAAACCATTGCGTTGAGAGCAGAATCCACCGAGGAGAAGAGTTCTCCGGCAGTCGCGGCAGAAATTATTCATCAATCACATTGACATTGGAAAATGTAAACAACCGCTCGTCGGCACCCCGGCATGCATGGCCAAGGCTAGTGCCAATGAACTGTAATGTAATAAAACTATGCCTCACGTCATTAGTCATTCGTCATGCCTTCGCGTCGTGCGCTTCGACCGCGCACAGACTTGATGATGGGTTTAGGAAGCACATAACATCCATTCCACATGACTCTTTGGCGGCAGGAAAGTATCGGATGAGCATTCGCACATGAGGTGATATCGCGGCGATGCGCGGTGCGTATGATGATGTTGAACCGTTCGGAAGTTTATCATTCGTTTGGGTGGATTTACCCAAAGCCATTAGCTGCCAGCTGGGTGGATAAGGTTCAAGGACATTCGGCAGAACTAATGTGGGTTGATTTTAATATAAAATTGCTGGAGGTTTTTTTTATATATAAAAATAAGTCGATTTGATTCAAACATTAAAATTGAAAATTTTAATTTAAAGAACCTTTGTTTTCACATATATTGAGTTGTCCGGAAAATTCGTTTTGTTGCTAGTGATGACCAAATTGAGACGCTGATCAAGAATATCAAGAAGAATTTTTTGCTTTCTAGGAAATATTGATTTTAGCATGATTTTTGCTTTTAGCAGCTCGAAAGTTTGAGGATATCATAAACAAGTTCAAGAGACAAGTGACACCACCAGAGCTCGGAATTACCGTTTCGTCTCATATTCCGAACAGTCTCAAATTCCGAACACTTCATTCTCAATTGTAAATTTACTACACTTCTTTTTTTTTTGTTAATTCGTTTATTTTTACAGGCTCAAATACATAAGTTTAAAGGAGCCAAATTCTTAACTAAACATATTAATTATATCTATATTTCTATGAACAATTTTCCTTAATTCTATTGTTAATAAGGTAGAAACCGATTACTCGCGGTAGACTCGAGTTTACACAGGTGACATATTTTTATCAGGAATAGGATGGGATATAAGGATATGTTGACAATGTTCACACTCACACTCTCACACACACTCATCACACTCAACTCTTTAAACCTAACTTATAGCTACTATGTATTTACATTTCAACTTATTCTATTGTTAGTAAGAAGAGAACCGATTGCTCGCGAAGGAAGAAAAGGAGGGGATAAGGGTATAAGGACAATCACAAACGATGATCGATAGCTTTAAGGAAAACATATATTTGGGACATGTAATCAAGATCTAACCGAGCCAACACATCTCTCACCGGCACATTGGGCTGTCTTCCTCTCGGGCCCGAAGGGAGTTTACTAAATTCGATCTGGCGACAAGATACAACTCGCACGACCAAACAACGTGTTCAATGCCGTGATAACCTTTGCCACAAACGCAGAGATTGCTGCTGGCAAGATTAAAGTGGAAAAGTAGTGCATCTAACGAATTTGTGATTGGACATGAGTCGGAAGAAGGTACGAATAAAGTCCCCAAATCCAGACTTTTGAACCACGGTTTGAGGCTAACCTTAGGGATAATCGAGTGAAACCACCAGCCCAATTCATCTTCATTCCACTTGCGTTGCCAGTTAGCAATGTTGTTTTTGCGAACTAAAGAATAAAATTCATTGAAGGCGATTTGACGCTGATAAATATCGCCTTCAATTGTACCTACCTTTGCTAATGAGTCAGCCCTCTCATTGCCCGGAATGGAGCAATGTGAAGGGACCCAGACAAAGGTAATGACATAACAGCGTCTGGATAAAGCACTCAAAATTTCTCGTGTCCTCTCAAGGAAGTATGGCGAGTGCTTTTCCGGCCTCACTAGTTGCTGGACAGCGTCGCCTCAGGACCTGTTGAACACTTAGCTCTGTCGAAGCTATCCGACAGAGCTAAGTGTTCAACAGGTCCTGAGGCGACGCTGTCCAGCAACTACACTTCAATATTATACATAATTGAATAATGGAAGCCCTGAAATTCTTTGAGGTATAAGCTACATTTTAACATCATTTACAGGCATTGATACAACCTATAATTTATGATATTAAACATTTACAAAAAAGTGGCAGTCAAAACCAGAGATAAAATACTTGCGTTAGCAAATTGCGTAAAAAACAAGCATCTATAATTTTTCAGTTTTTGTAGTTGTTTCAACTTTTTTGTTTACTTTTTTCATGTTAACGATGAAAAAAAAAGATATTTTATGCAGAAATATTCATTACAATTAGTATTAAAGTAGTGTTCGGAATTTGAATCAAATTTCTATGCATGATTCAAATTTCGAACACTTCGATTTAAATGTAAATTTACTGTACTTTAATGTTATGAATAATCGAATAATGACAACCTTTACATTGTTTTGGTTATAGGCTTTATTTTTGTATCATTTGCAGGTGTCGATACAGCCTATAATTAATAACATTAGGCATTTACAATAAAGTGACAGTCAAAAACAATGATAAAATGTTTGCGTTAGAAAATTCCGTAAAAGACAAACAACGTTAATTATTCAGTTTTTGTAGTTTTTTCAACTCATTTGTTTGCTATTGTCATGTTAAGTGCTACAAAGTAAGTATCTACAAAAATGGATAAAAAAATGATATTTTATGCAGAAATATTTGTGAAGATTAGTATTGAAGTAGTATTCGGGATTTGAATCGAGTTTCGACGTATGATTCAACTCTCATCATTTTTAAATGAGAATTTACTGAGCTTTAATGTTAAAAATAATTGCATAATGAAAACCCTGACATTCTTTGGTTTGTAGGCTTCATCTTAAAATAATTTACAGGTATAGATACTGCCTATAATTTATAGTACTAAGCATTTAAAAAAAAAAGTGACTATCAAAACCAGTGATAAAATGTTTGCATTAGCAAATTCCGTAGAAAACAATCATCGTTAATTTTTCAATTTTTGTAATTGTTTTAACTGTTTAGTTTGCTGTTTTCATGTTCGTTCGATAAGAATCTCGTCACGAATCTACTATAAATTGTTAAAATATTTTATGCAGGAATCTTTATTAAAACTAGTGTTAAAGTAGTGCTCGTAATTTGAATCACATTCGACGCATAAATCAAACTCCGAACAGAAAATGTTTAAACACACTTTATTCAGGCAAATACAGCGACAGTTCACAAATTGGGGTAAAAAAGGACATAAAAGAAATGCATAAAAGAATTGGGGTATAGAACAATCCAATTCTGGGGAAACAATATAAAACACAATTTGTTATGAAACACAAAATACAATTTGTTAACAAATATTTGCAAGCTCTTTTCTTGCCAAACGCAGGCCGTAGGCGCAAACCAACGAGAGTAAAATTGATTTTCAACTAAAACCACAATAACAAAACCGGGGTCCTGAAGTAACAGGTCGGACTCGATTATATACTGATTCGATTATACAGCCATTCCAGGCCAACCCGATATAGTGGTTCTCCGATTTCATTTTTTTCCCAAAATCGTTACTTTTGAACTACTGGACCGATTCAGAGATTCAGTTAGGTGGCCTTTTTTGAAAAGATAATACACCTGCAAAAAACCTGAGTTTTATTTTCATAATACGTATTTGTTTTTTATAGTTTTCATGGTCTCGGGACCAAGGGCGCTAGATTTTTTATATGTTTTCTTGGAAGCATATCCATATCCAAAAATCAGAGATGTGTCCTTTTTGGTTTTTGAATTATAATTTTTAAAAGTTAATCGATGGTCTAAAAAATCATTTTTCCCTTTTTTCTCCAAAAATGACGTTTTTTCAAAAAATTCATAACTTCGAACTACCGAACAGGTTTGGATAATCGACACATTAAATTGAAGTCAATGAGCTAGTCTTCTTTGAAAAAAAGTGACAGGAGGGTTGTATCCGAGACACGACCGCATATTTGGCGTAGGATTCCGTTAGGCTATCTGTTGATTTTCGATATGTTTGAAAAAATTACATCGTTAAACTCTTTGATAATGATTTGGTGGCCCTGAAAAGGGCTGCTTTGTTTGGTTGTCGGGTATTGTTTGTTCACTCCTCCAGTGTTTACCGTGTAATGATGACAAAAGGATGGTAAACAGTCGGTGGTTGGCGTATCAGATAGAAGATACTGAAGTGGAACGAGATATGATGAAAACCACCCTCTGAGATCCTAGACGAGATGCCTCCTGTGATATGTATGGAAGGAAAAAAGGAAAAAAACCTCACCAATGTAATATAAGATAATTACTAATACCGAACACAATTATTAAATTTTCTCATCAGTAAAAACATATTGCTTTAATATAGAGAAAACATATTTTAAATCTAAACTTTCGTTGGGTGAAAATGAACACAACAAAACAGACAGCTCAAACCAAACGACCCGTTCTCAAGCGGAAACATACTTTGGTTTTTATTTATGAAAATTGAAATAAATCGTTTCATATATCAAAACATATTTAACGCAACTGCTACCATATACAATTTTACTTTTACATTTGTGCTAAATTTTTCACAATCCTATCACTCACCCTACTTGCAATATAAAAATGCCCCCGACTTGCATATATTTGTAATGCCGATTTCACCCAGGCAGCTTGGTTTTGATGTCTCTGTTAGGGATCCGCCACATGTTTCGTCAATTTCGACCAATCAGAATTGGGTATTTCCGTTAGGATAGGGGTTAAGATTTTTCAATTGCTCGATAGTTAGTTTAATGACATATATTATTCTCTTCAATATGAAACATTGTTACGGAGTGCCGGAACCGATTGACGCAAAAATTTCATCAATCCATCATGAGATGACTGAGCAATAAGCGTTTGAAATTGGACAATTTTCGAGACGTACTCGATTTTCGATTTTCAATTTGTACCCCAAAATGTTCCCGAAAGACGTAATCCTACGTCAAAATATTGAATTTGCTAAAAAATGGAATCCTATTCGTATAGATCTCGTCTAGTCGCATAGGAATAACGAACGAAGACTAAATCATGTTAACTTTGGAAAATAAGAAAATAAATTTCACTCGCAATTTTTTTTGCGAGTGAAATATTTTCCCAGAAAAGACTAGCTAATTCGCTTTAATTTGATATATCGATCATCTGAATCGGTAGAGCAGCTCAAAAGTTATGAATTTTTTAAACAAATGCATCTTTGCTGTTCGGAATTTGAGACAAAAGTGTTCGGAATTTGAGACAAATGTGATTAATGTAATTTTTAGTTTTTCACCATGAAAGTATATTTGTAAATCAATTTTTTTGAAGTCAAATGAAAAAGAAGGCTCTATTGTATCCAAAAATCAAATTAATTTCGCAAAAAAGTACCATTTTGAGTGATGAGACATTGACATTAATGGCCATCAAAGCTTAAGTGTTCGGAATTTGTGACAAAACGGTATGTAATGAGCGAACTTTTCGCCCAATTAAGGACGTATTCTTGTTTTGAAATTCGATCCTCTAAGAATTTGAAGCAAAGAAACTTCATGAAATTCGAACTATTTTCTGAGCAGCTGTTTTTTTTTGTGAAACAACGGAACTAACGAACTGTAATAGGCAGTGGAAAAGTTCTGAAACATTAAACAAATCCATAGAAATCGATTACGTTAAAGGAAATCGGAAAACATTTATCAGAATATTTTCATGTTTAGCAATTAGCTTGGTACTTGGTTTTGTTTTCAATTGTCAAGCGAGGAAGGCTGAAGTGTTTGTGCAAAGTTTCAGAATAAAATATTTGAAGTGTTTTGATTAAATTTGTTTAATGTAAAATCAATTGAAAAGTAAACGTGGAAATAACTTGTCCAGTTGGATTTTTATTTTCTACTAACTGACCCGGCAAACTTCGTCCCGCGAAAAATTTGTTTTTTGTTTTTTGTTATCAATACCATCAAACATTCACGTTTCCTTACTATGAGCAAGTTCATGGATCCAATCGCAGAACTGTTCATTGATTGATAATCTATTCGACCCCGTTCCGTTAAATTTACCTTTTACTATAAAATTCTTAGTATCATATTCCTAGTAACAAAACTCATCATTATAATATCAGATTATTTTCAGACATAATTCTCGTTCAAGGTTTTTCAACCAAATCTTCTTGCAAATAACATGTTTCTCCGTTACATGGAATAAATGTTTGATACAGAAAATATGATAGAATAAAGACAGCCCTAAATCGGACAATTCCTTCGTCGATTTCTGCTCTTATTAACATATTCGGCAATCCTTTTTTTGGTATAGATAGAAGAAGATATAGGAGTGCGTTTCATCACATTAAATTCCATTTCCAATTTCGAACAAAGATCAATTTCGCTAGCGCAAACCTCAAATGAACTAACAGCACTTCTCACTATGTTATTGTAGAACATATGGGAATTTAATTTTCTTGTTTGGTTGGAATATTATTGGTTGAAATAAGTGTAATATTTTCCGCCTCTTCATCCCAGAGGAGGGAGGGGTGTCATACCATTATAGAAACATTTCTCATACCCAAAAACCTCGAGTTATGCAGAAGCTTGTGTTTCGTTTGTCTGGCAGCCCCCTTAGAGAAGGGGGGAGGAATGTATTCACCGTAGAAACGTTTCGTGCCCCGCTCCATTTGGCTCCATTTGCTTGATTAGTTTTCGAGTTATGCAGAAATTTGTGTTTCATTTGTATGACAGCCCACCCTTAGAGAGCGGAAGGAGTGTCTAACCACCATAGAAATACTTATTACATCATAAAACCTCCACATGCCAAATTTGGTTTCGTTTGCTTGATTAATTCTCGAATAATTCAGAAATTTGTGTTTCATTTGTATGGCAAAGACCCCCCCCCCCACCCTTAAAGAGGGGGGTGGAGAGTCTAACCATCATAGAAATATTTATTGCACCCTTAAACCACAATATGCCTAATTTGGTTTCATTTGCTTCATTAATTCCCAAGTAATGAAGAAATTTGTGTTTAATTTGTATGGCAGACCCCCCCACCCCCTTAGAGAGGGGGGAGGGGTCTCAAACTATCACGAAAATCTTCCCCGGCCCCAAAAACCCCTACATACAAATTTTCATGTCAATCGGTTCAGTAGTTTCCGATTCCATAAGAATCAGACAGACAGACAGAAATCCATTTTTATGTATATAGATTTTTATTTATTTACAAACCACAAAAGAAATTAGGAACAGAGAGAAATTTGGAGACGATTTTGTAAATGTTGTAGCTCTGTTGAAAATATGCGCAAGAATATGGAATGTTCATCTTATTAAATCTGCGACTTTTAAGTTTAAGTTAAGAATACTCTACGATCACATTTTTATCTTGGTACACCTTTCACGAGTATCTTTAAAGAAATTAAATCACAGACTGAACAATTACAGTTAACAGTGATAACAATGAAGTTTAGAACAAATCATTTTTCTCACTTGAACATAGATCTGTCTTAAATTTGTACAGAGGATTCTTTTCAGGAATTGACATGGTTCATTATGAAATGTAAACAAAAATTGTTCCTGTTTTTTTTTTTAATTTTGTGTTCTAGCACAATTTTTGCTTACTAAGTCAATAGCAAATCCAATTAATCCTTTCGACCAGTATTCATTTGATCCCTACTTCGTTCCTGTAGGATCTATCAATACAGCGATAATTTTGTTCGAATGAAAAATTACCTCTTCGTCTATGATGATGAACATTTCAATAATCGATTGCCAGTTTTGGAAACTCCAGCAAATTATGTACAAAGTTAATTTATTACTTTGATGAACAAAAAAATTATTTTTTTTGCATCGATTTTAAAGAAGTGTCAAAAACAGGTGTTTTGTAGTGATTTAGAAAATTATCTGTTATTTTGCAAATATTGCAGTTAGATCAGATGTTTGCAGGCATATTTAAACGTTAAGCCGTTTCTTGAGCAGATTTTTTAAAGTTTGGAGTAAATTAGAGGAGCACTTAATCGCAAATCGTACCAGAGGTATGAAATGATACTCTCAGAATGAACAATTCGTAATTTTCGTTTTCATGCGTTACAAGAGTCCCGAAACCAAATTTGTATGGAAAATAGTGTTTAGGATACCAAGTATGAATTTTTGGCTATATTTGTTTATCCCCTATGTAGTTCACCATTGGATCTATGTTTTATATATATATGTATTTTTTTATTTTTTAAATTTAAAAAATGAATTTAATTTTATATCCAACCGCCTCAAGTCAGAAAATACGTTTCTCACTAAAAAACAGAATTCTTTCAGGAGGTGATAGAGGATCATTTTTGATGTAAAATCGTCAATCATCAAATCTTCAATTGTTACCTCACTGTACTTATTGTAGCCAATCATTTTTTACCTTAAGGAGGGGGGACCCCGGTCTGGAAAATCGGAAAAAACGAATTTTTTTGTTTTGCATATTTGGGAAGCTTATGCTCTCAGAAATGTTGTCCTGAAAGAATCTTTCGATATTTAATTTCGTTGGAGAGTTACAGCCAAAAGTATGATGTCACCTCAAGGGATATTGTAATGCCGAACGAATTTTCAATCACGTTTTTCTCAAAACCAAGGTTTTTTCATGTGGTGGTATCGGTATCTCAGGATCCACTCGACCGATTAGGCTGAAATTTTTTTTCCAGTATGTAAAAATGGATTATCTAAAGCGTTACATAGCCGTTTTTGACATCTATTTTTTTCGATTTTTTATAAGATTTTATATAGCGATTTCACATGAAAATAACTAATTTTTAACAAAAAATGCTGCCATTTCGGCAATTTTTCGAATTTTCAAAAACCCCTATGTAACGCTTAAGGTATTGTCCTCAAGTTTTAAAACATTCACTGGAATTCGTTCTACGACACCCCGTTGCTTCAGATACCACCAGCAAGGTACCGATTTTCAGACAGCATTTATGCATCCAACTGGCAACAGCGTAATAATCATTATTCATGCACTCAAAAAAATGCATCTTCAAATATACATTAAATACGCTCGTACGCTCGTAGTAGCGTTGTCCGTGTCCCGTGATCGGGTCCCAATGGTAGAGTCTGTCCAAGGATGATTTTGTCGAGAGTGAATAAAAGCACGTCCGTTTTCTGAGAACTTTATTCCGATAATGGCAGGAAAAACTGGGTTCCCCAGTTGAAAAAACCTGCATCTTTTCATCTATTCTTCTCTATGTACAGTTCATTGTTTTAAATTGTATAAATTCGTAGTGTGAGTTCATTGTTACAATTGTTTTTAATTCTTGTGTAATTCGATTGGCGATTTTAATGTGTTGTGTTTTTGTTGTGATCAACTGTGATATTTTCGTTAAGTTATCCTAGTTGTGCATGGTAATAGGGTTGTGTAAAATGTGTACTGTGGGTGTTACAAATATAAATTATATGTGTGTACTGTCCTATGTACTGTGAATGTAACAATAAGGAATTTTATTTTATTTAATTTATTGAGATGGAACACGATAACTAAAATAGCCAAACGCTTCATTTTATTCCTAACACCCAAAAAAAAATCTCATTATTCGACCTTCCAGACAGGGGTCCTCCCTTAAGTTTTGATTACATTTGTTCTTGAAATATTCCATATTCGGAATAAATAAAAAAAAACTCTTCAAACTGTATATAATCGAGTCTAAAATTGTATATAATCGAGTCTGATCTGTATCATAAAACCATAATAAAAATGCCAATTGGTATACGAACCAAAAATTTCAAATCAAGTATTAGTAGAAAATGTGAAACACTATCTTGGCGGTTGCCAACTTCCATTATCATTTTACCAATTTTATAGCGACTAATTTGTTTTACTAAAGTTTGACGGCTAGTTGTGCCTCACCGGCCTCACCAGGAAAATATAGATAAAGGAGGGTGGTCCGAAACCGATTGAAGGCCTTAAGCTGATCCCCCTTGAATCTCAGGAACGACAATATGTATCAACTTTTCAGTAGTGTCGAAGAGAAGATATCATAATGTGACCATTCGATTTTATGATAACATTTTTCCTGGTCCGAAAAAAGGGTCTTCTGATTTGACCAGGCGAGAAATGCGATAGAACAGGCGAATGAAATAAATGAGTTGAGTAGAAATTGCTCTGAGCCTTTAAAAAATGTGTTTTGTATCTACAGATTCTTGGTTTTAAAAAGGCATAAAAATCTGTAGAAATAAATATTTGTTTTTAGTTTCGACAACCTTGATTACTACCCCGTTATCAATAACCTTTCGTCGATTGCCGATTGCTGGTGTCAACGAACTTCCGAACACACAGGACAGTCCAATATTTTTTAATTCTGCGTCCTCTACACCTTGAGCTTGGAGCACCAAAACGACCGTCTGGCATAAATACAACGCAATATCGTTCACCTTTCCCGGTTCACTGCAACGGTGTGGCTCGAAGAAATCTCCTCTCGGCGGGGATCAATCATGATGGGGGAGTTTGAACCGAATAGCAACCACTGGCAGGCGGCAGGAGCATCCAGCAGTAGTGCAAACGCTGAAAAAGGAAATAAAAATAAAAGTTGCAAATGACGTGGTTTCGGTCCGTGGAAGGAAAGGCTTCTACGGATCCATGGAGCAGAACAGCAACAGCCCCAGAGCCGTCGGTGGAAGGTGAATGCAACTTGTAAGAGTTTATTCGCCTCCCGCGTTGTCGTTGTCCTTGAATGTGTGTATCTCGTAACTGCGGCCGAAGACGATCACCCATCACCCGACCATCGCCCACAACCCATCTCCTCCCCCGACTTAAGTCCAACGGGAAAGCTCAGCCGGCTAAATGGACTTATTCTCTCACGATCCGACTCTCGCTTCCTTCCTTCCTTGCTTTCCTCGTCATTGTCTTCTTCTTCGTATTATTACCGGCAAATGCGACCGGCTGCATATAATCTACACCGGCCCATGACTTTGGATGCGCACGACTTGGCGAGTTTTCGAGTGTGACTTTTTTTTTCGTTCGTTTCGTGTGCGCGCAAGATGATAGTTCATTCAACCCAGGATTTGCGCGAGAATCGGTTTGGGATGCTTCGGCCCGCATCCCGTGGCCCGCAATAGAAGATGAAAGAATATTTCTGAAAATATATTTTTCTCTTCTGGCCGAGGTGAGTGCACTATGGCTTCCTGTGTTGATCGCACGAATGAAAAAAAAACAACCTCCGGTCACAGTGCCAAGCGATGCACTAATGAGCTGATTACGTCCAAGTGGGTGGAATCTTTTCCGGGAATTGAAACAGAGTCGGGGGTGATTGTATTTTTCTCAGTAATTGTGAATATTTCTCCAAATTTTTCATAGAATTCATAGAAGATATAAAAATCCGTTGAACATACATACTAAAGAAAATAATTACACTTAATTTTTCTGATACATCCAGCATATTGGAGTTTATTTCTTTGGGCTGGAGTGTCTAATTTTCTTACACTTCAATATCCAACTGCTAAAACAGTAAATTATGTTACTGTCTCATATCCTCGAAGCTGAAATTATTTGTTAATTATTGTTTGTTATTTATGTACAAGAAACTAATAAGAAAATTTACAAGACCTCACATTAGAAAGAAATAAAAATCTCAAAGGAATATGTTAGGATTCTTGTGAAATCTTTGAAATCTTATTTTGACATTCCAAGACATTGTAAAGGAAGTTTTTTTATCCCTTTTGTTTATTTTTAGGCTCATTAGCATTTTAGCTGTAACAGAGCCGAAATTTCATCGTGTACATGTCATATGTTTATCGTATCTATAATAAGCACATTACACAGTTGCCTTTTTTCAGCGTTAGAGGTTCCCTTCTACACGATTGCATATATTTACATATTTACATAGTAGCTAATTAGGCGTAAGAGTTTTCCTTTCTGTTCTTCCATTATCCAGTTATACCGGACAGCGGAGACAGTTGATTGATCATTGTTGAATTATTTATAGAACAGAAGCTCGATGTTTCTTGCAGAGCAGAGCAGTTGTATGGATGAATCGATATTTTTTCGACCGTGGATCGATCTCCATCGCTGATGATTTGTTGCGTGGACGTAGTTATTCTTTAACAACACAAAGATGGTCAATGAGGGCCCTGAGTTTTGAACTCACGATCGATCGCTTACTAAGCGAACGCGCTACCAATGTGGCTAAGGAGACCCCCTTAAAGGAAGTTAAGCGTACACAATCTTATTACGGATGCCACTATGCGTAGAATACGAAGAAAATTGTGACGAAGCGTATTGGTCACCCCATCACGGATCGGATATATTTCTTTCCTCACATATAGACCCATCCAAAGACCAAATAAACTTTCACCCATTTGTGAACCACACAAGCTGTATATATTAGTTGGTGTACAATAGACCATCGGACAGAACACACGCGTTTACGCCAACTCGACTGGCCATTGGCGGCGACATCGCAGATTGCAGTGAAACGTTGAGGGTGAAGAGACATTGGTCATTTGACAATGTGGAAGATAGATCAGAACCTCAACTATCGGATTATATTGCAAACTTAATTTGGAACATTTTTGCAGTTGATTCATTAACTAAAGAAAAAGTTGATGAAGAGAAATCGATCAAGTCACTTACACCCCTTGCATTCTAAGCCCCTCATATAGTGAAACGAAATCGAAGCCGTGTCTAATCGAGTCCGCCCTGTATGTGTTTTGCCATAGATGTCTTTCATGTCTTTGATAATTGCGGTTCAGGATGTCATTATATCGAGCATGTTATTTGATGTAAAAAATGCAAATAATGAATTTAACTGACTGTTGATTTAGAACTTCGAAAGGGTATACTCACGCATAACAGATAATGATAGCTTGAGTAGTCGCGATTCGCGATCTCAATATTATGTTCCCCATATATGTCTTCTTAGAAGCCAGCTTCATTTCCTCGGGATGCACGAGTGCACTTGCCCATTCTCCATCCCTTTCCCTATACATAAGCAGAATTTAACATGAGATCAGTATAGATTTATTTGACTTAGGCTTATATAGCCATTCCATGTCAAACCGATAGAGTAAGTCTCAGATTTTCGTAAAAAGTGGTAGTTTCGTTCTTTATCGCAAACTATTAGACCCTTATTTTTTATTTTTTTGTTAGGGTGCCCATTTTTATTTTAGGGTGATTCGAAATATCGACTTTTTCCTCTTCTTTCCAAAAATGACATTTTTCAAAAAATCATAACTTTAGAACTACTGAGCCGATTAAGACGGTCGATATATCAAATTGAAGCTAATTAGTCATTCTCGGAAAAATACTACGCTTGCAAAAATTTCAGGGTTTGGTTTTGTCATTATTGATTGTATTTGTTTTTTTTTTATAGTTTTCATGCACTCCGGACCAAGGATGCTATATTTTTTTATATTTTTTATGGAAAGCTGAAGATTTTTCACATAATATATCTTTTTGAGTAATGATTTTTCAAAGTAACCCGATGGTCCAAAAAATCATTTTCTACTTTTTTCCCAAAAATGACTTTTTTTCAAAAATTTATTACTTTTGAACTACTGGACCGATTCAGATGATCGACATATCAACTTAATGCCTACTAGATAGCTTTTTTGAAAAAATAACACACTTGCCAATTAATTGGATGATAGTCACATACATCCAGTCTAGTCGCATAGAAATTTTGAACGAAAACTGAATACGTGTTAACTTTGAAAAATCATAACTTAAAAACGAAAAATAACACCCCACTGGTATTCGGATATATTATGTGAAAAAAACCTCAGCTTTCAGGAAAAAAAATAAAAAAGTCACAGGGGGGTTGTGTCCGGGACACGACCGCATAGTTGACGTAGGATTCCGTTAGGCTATCTGTTGATTTTAGATATGTTTGGAGAATTACATCGTTAAACCTTTTGATAATGATTTGGTGACCCTGAAAAGGGCCGTTTTGTTTGGTTGTTGTTATGTATGGATCAAATAAAGAAAAAAAACTCACCAATGCAATATAAAATAATTACCAATACCGAACACAATTATCAATTTTTCTCACCAGTAAAAACATGTTACTTTAATATAGAGAAAACATAGTTGATTTGGAAAAGGTAATTTTCTTTTATGACTTTTACTTTCTGAGTGTTTATTCAACCCAATGCGAATTTTGATTGAACTAACAAAACCTTATACTACATGTAGAGCATATGGGAAATCACTTTTTCTAACATTGTGCTAAATTTTTCGCAATACACGATCGGTCATTGATATGACATTTAATGAAACAGCAAACTCTAAAGTTCCAAATTTAAATTTTATTTACTAGAATTAGTCGTATCACTCACCTTACTTGCAATATATAAATGCCCCCGACTTGCA
Organism: Toxorhynchites rutilus septentrionalis; assembly: GCF_029784135.1. NCBI lineage: Eukaryota > Metazoa > Arthropoda > Insecta > Diptera > Culicidae > Toxorhynchites > Toxorhynchites rutilus. The sequence goes on from NC_073745.1 coordinate 276,895,935, forward strand.
TATATTTGCAATGCCGATTTCCCATGGGCACCTTGGTTTTGATGTCTCTGTTAGGGAATACATTTCGGTAGGAACAAAAGCTTCCCCTACTTTCATGTAATTGCAATGCCTATTTCCCCCAGGCAGCTTGGTTTTGATGTATCTGTTAGGGAATACATTTCGATACTAAAGCTTCTCCTACTTTCATGCCAATTTCCTCCAGGCAGCTTGGTTTTGATGTCTCTGTTAGGGACCCGCCGCATGTGTCGTTAATATCGACCAATCAGAAGTGGGTATTTCCGTTAGGATAGGGGTTGAGATTTTTTTATTGTTCGATAGTTTTTTTCATCACATATATTATTTTCTTCAATATAAAAAATTGTTATGGAGTGCCGAAATCGATTGAAAAATTTCATCAATCCATCATGAAATGACTGAGCAATAAGCGTTTGAAATTGGACAATTTTCACGACGTTTTCGATTTTCGATTTTCAATTTGTGCCCCAATATGTTCCCGAAAGACGTAATCCTACGTCAAAACTATAGCACCCTTGGTCCCAAATCGATATGTAAGCTATAAAAAACAAATATAAGCAAAAATTACGAAAACAAAATCCATTTTTAATCGGAGTATAATATTTTTTTCAGACAAAACTAGCTCATTAGCTTTAATTAGATATGTCGATCATCTAATCGGTTTGGTAGATCAAAAGTTATAATTTTTTGTAGTGCAAAAAAATGGGAAAAAATGATGTTTCGGACCATCGGTTAACTTTGAAAAATCATAACTCAAAAACGAAGAAAACGCCTCCCTGGTTTCGAGATATATTATGTGAAAAATTCTCAGCTTTCCAGAAAAAATATTAAAAAAATATAGCGCCTTTGGTCCCGAGACCATGAAAGCTATAAAAACAAATTCAATCTGTTTGTGTCACTAAGTGTTATACACTTGAACACCCCCCGATAAAGACACTTCAGAGTATGAGATAGATAGAGAAATAGAGAGACAGAAAAGGAATAAATACGACTGAATAGATGAAGGATGGAGAGAAGTAAAATAGGTCCTTTTAAAGATGGATATAAGAGTGTGATAAGAAAGTGCTGTTCCTATTGGTGTGCTGTGAAATAAATCAATGATGTAAAAAATTAAATCTGAAATAAATTTGGAATAAAAGGAGAAATTATCAGTGTACTTACGTGGACTTACCTGGAATGTTATGGATACTCACCTGGAAATTGAATCAAATTCTTACCTGAACTTACCTGAAGAATCGTTTTTGTGGTAACTGAAATTTAAGGATGTATGGAAATTTGGGATATAAGGAAGGATGGTATAATTCAGCCCACGAACCGCTGAGACCCAACACAATCAATAATGACAAAACCAAAACCTGCAATTTTTGCGAGCGTAGTATTTCCGAGAATGACAAGCTAATTGGCTTTAATTTAATGTGTCGAATGCCTGAATTGGTCCAGTGGTTCGAAAGTTATGAATTTTTGAAAAAAGTCATTTTTGGCAAAAATGCGAAAAAATGGATTTTTTGGACCACTTTTTTCGACAAAGTATGATGATGGCAAAACGAGCAGGTTTTTTAGCAATGTCCCATAACGCAAGATACTGTGTTTCAATATTGCATTGTAACCAGAGCTTATTGTGCAAAGGAGAATCGCCCCCGAAGCATGCCTGAAGGACTTACCTCGTAGACCGACGAATATCGAGTGGCTGGTGTTTCAGCCAATGCTGGCGTGGCCGAGACGATGACAGATCGGCTCGTTAATTTTGTGCTTCATTTGTTGGTATCGCTGTGGAGGATGTGTTGTAAAATGCATTATTTGGTACTAGCGTAAGCCAGTGCGATATTCTAGCCAAGGGGTTCTAAACCACCACACTTATCACAACCTTGGTTGTACTCCTGCTTGAGCTCTGCATTTGTGATGATGATAACCAACTTTGCTTGCATTATCACCTTGGCTCATTACATGGCTGTGATATAGTACTTATTTATTCTCTATTAATGAATTTGGAAGATCCTAAAACATCTTAACAAAATCCTTGTGTAATGCGTCCAAGTGAGTGACATATGATAATATAACATGGTCTTTAAGTTTTTGTGATAATTTTAACAAATGCGGAAACTGTGAATATTCTTTTCTGCTTAAATTTTGTTTAAAAAGTTTTGTCAGAAAGGTCGATATTATTGATATTGTTTGTTGGGTACCTGACCACCTTCGAAAGCTCAGTTAAATTCAGGCACCCAACATCGCATAACAAAAACTCCATTTGCCGTCGGCAAATTAATAAATGAAACCAAACTGCGGAACGCAGTACCGACGGCAAACAACGCCGATTTAAAAACCAGCACAAATCTTCATTCCGTGAATATTCAAAACACAGCTGCTGGCATAACTATACATTTAATCACATTAACAAATTATTTACACAAAAGTACATATTTTCCAGATATATTTCACAATAATACAATATTAAATGATCACTTCTATTTATTTCATCCATACGTATCCGGTGGTGGACGATGTTGATCTGCCTGCGCTCCGCAGAATTACATTTTCTTCTGTGCAGCTGCTATTGTTTCTGTAGTTCCTGCGCTGTGCGATGTTTTTAATTTCGGCTCCGAACAGAGTGGTGATATTATCTTCAGTTTCGTTTCCACCTTGCTCTGTTCTGTGGTCGACTCATACAGGAGAAAAGAGTGTGGACGGTGTTCACGCAATAGTGATTGCGTTCTCGCTTACGCTGGTGGAAGACCTGTACCGAGAACAGTTACCTGGACCGTTAGTACTACCGGTTTATTTACATGTCCCCTTTTTGTTCGCAATCAGCTGATGAGGTTCAGCGTGGGGCAATAACCGCAAGTTGCAGACGTAAACACTCTCTTTTCCAGGGCTGCATTAAGGGTGTCCGGTTGGTCGCCAACAATCAAATTGAAATCGTCGTCACCCTGCAGCTGAAGCACACATTCAAAAAAGCTGAAAATCTTGCTGAGCAAGTACCTCTTGATGGTCAGATAACTCCAGCGTGTAGAAGTAACCGAGTAAAGATATCGTTGTTTTACTCATATAGCTGAGCAAATAATCAAGTGTTCAATGAATTGCTTCGAAGCTTATTGATAGCACTTCTAACCAGAGATGCCAACCTTCCTGATTTTTCAGGTTTTTCCCAGACTTTTTAGCACGCTTCCTGATATCCTGACGAACACTCAATTTATCCTGATTTTTCTCAAATGATCCTGATTTTTGTAATCTTTACATTGTTCATAATAAATGTTCTAGTTTCCATGCCAAAGTTTTCTGTCATGATAGTTCTCCGGTTCGCGCTTGTATATATCTTACATTAAGTTAAACTTTGTACTTAACTATTTTTATCTCTACCCTCAATTGTTTCGTGGCTTCCAAAAACAGTGCTAGAAAATACCATGAAACCAGTGGGTGGGAATGGTCACCCTAACAAAAAAATAAAAAATACGGGTCTAATAATTTGCGATAAAGAACAAAACTAGCACTTTTGACGAAAATCTGAGAACCGCTATATCGGTTTGGCATGGAATGGCTGTAATACATGTAGAACAAACAGAAATAAAGGGTAGCAATGGCTTTAATGGTATTTTTGTGTACATTTTTTAACATAATGTGACTCCGGATTCTACCACGTTATCTCATCTAACCCGTTTAAAGGATACAAGTAAGGATACAGGAAACGGTTTTTTTCGGGGCTTCCACTTGATGTATCAAAAGAGAAATAAATTACAGATTTTGAACAATGAGAAAACTCAATTCAAATGCTACATACAATCACGGTCCTATGTCAAAATCCCGTCCGTGCCCCTAGACCCAGACCCATCAACTTTTATCATTACCAAATCAGTCAGGTATAACTTTTTTTTGATTCGCTTAACATCGAATGCCATCTTAGCGTTACTGATACTCTTCCAGTGACTACGGCCTATCGCTATCGGACCATCATCTTCCCACAATTCCATGCGGCGATTTCACTATCTCTACTCGCACATTACATTTAACGACGTTGGTGGCAAAGAGCGAACCGAGAGACTAAATAACACTCATTTCAAGTGTTGATGAACAACGCTGTTATTCTTATTATTTCCAGTACATATTTTGTGGTTGATGTTTTCTGTTTTTATTTTTATTTTTTTTGTTTCAAGCAACGGTGATTTATACGCATTGCTGAGTTATGCGACCGTAAACGTCGGAATATTGTTGAGTAATTGTTATGATTTAGGGGCGCGTGCAGCGATAATTGCTCGCTGATAGTGGCACAACAACACTTCGCGGATCCGCTGCCTTGACATGAGCCAAGTTCAACACAAACGACGACAATGACGATGGCGGTGTGAGTTATGTGCAACTGGAGTAAACAGCGCTGTCGACGCAAGAGGTTAAAGGGTTGTGAAACAGAAACCTGCCAGCGAGGAGCATGGATTGCGGTAAAGCTTGAGATTAGTAGACCGCAGAATCGCTCATAATCATTAATAAGCGAACAGATGTGTTCTCATCGCGACAGGTGGTAATTGGCGTTATTATATGAGTGTCCTTCAGCATAGTTCTGTCCCTTTTATGGGAGATTGTATCTTTTGTCATGTAAATCGGGCCTGAAGGTTTCTGCAATACTAGTCGTGTCATTTAACAGACGGAATCCATATTCCGACAACACATCAGGAACAAGGTACAGAACCGTAAAATTCGTAAATTATCGCTCGATGACAACTGTTGCACACAAAAAAAACTAAATCCCGATTATAGGTCACATTTCCGTTTGCATTCCAAAAGATGTATGTCGAGAAAAAGTGGAGTGAGTAACAGTTTGATCACTATCAACCGACGGTTATTAGGTAGGAGGAGTCCTGCCAGCATGAAGTGGAATGAAACGAAACCAAACCAAACCGAAAATGCAATCAAACGTAATTTTCGACTCATCATTTAAAACGAGAACAAAACGAAACACGGATAAAGTGAGCTAATACCCGTGCCTAGCCCCCATACTGACTTACATACCTCGCCACTAACCATCACTATCCATCACCACTTGGACGACATCTTCGGAGCTAAGCTCCCTCGAAGCGTGTTGTTTTTTGGGGGTTTCTTCTCCACCGTTGTCGTCGCTCTGGTCTGGTCTGGAGGAGGGTCGAAAAATGGTTCCGTGCACACGGGTATCATTAAATAAGCATTACCAGGGCAGAGAGAAATATTGTTTGCGCTTTTTACCGCCACACTTCTGCGCGATTTGGCCGCAAACGCTAGTGTTTAGCTCTATTTAGGGTGTTTTTTTTTCTTATTCTCCGCTAGCCAGTTTACTACCAGACGCGATGTTTGGTTAATGATTAATGTAATTCACTTATGGCTGGAATGTATCCTTCAACCAGTAGTTACATCATGGTGGGAGCATCCTATTTGTTGAAGGCCCGGTAGAATTCTATCGGTTGGATTTTTTTTTTTGAGCAATTCTGATAAATTGCATACCTGACTATCTAAACTATTGGCCTTACTATCTTGAGTCTAACGATGGCTACTCTAGACGTTTCATATCATACCATGCATATGCAGACTGTTCAAACGAGTGCGGGAAAATCTCGGAGCGCATAGAATGAATCAAATTATGAAATTAATTTCTCCATGTAGAGAATTTCGCACGTTTTCTTATTGGTTATTATCCAGCTGTACTTTAAATGTTACACTGTTATGCAATTCATTTCTATATACTAGAGAAAATCAAAATCGGAAAATTGGTTCAATGTACACATTTGATTTAATGTAAAATCAGAAAAAAATACTAAATGTGCATCTTACTACAAGATGCACATTTAGTATTTTTCATTTAGTATTTTTATATCAAGAAATATTATCAAAAAAATATTTATCAAAAATTGAAGTACTGAAAAAAATATTTAAATTTTTTATTTTTTTTTTTGGGATTTGGAGATTTAGTACTACTCTAATTCATATTTAAATGTGTTCCTACGGCTTTTCTAGATATGTGTGATTTTTTTCAGAATGTTTTCAGTGTTGCGCGGTACAGAAACTATTTTTTTTAATATTTCCAACGGGTCTGGCTTGGTAAAGGAGTAATAAGAGCCCCCAAACCAAATCAACAGCTGTATGGAAAATATTATATAGGGTACTAAATAAAACATTTTGGCAGTACAGGTCGGACTCGATTATCCGGAGACTCGATTACCCGGTATTCGATTATCCGGAATTTTAGACTCGATTATCCGGAGTATTTTATTTTTGATTTTCGGAAATTTTGAATAATTTGTATAATAATTCCATATTGAATAGCCAATATGGGTATCAAATGAAAGGGCTTGACTAGTAGGATACAGTTATTTATGAAAACTGCAAATCCAAAATGGTCGCCCCCACAAGATGGTGGATTACATATTTCCTCAGAACCCCATCAATATGGGTATCAAATGAAAGGGCTTGACTAGTAGAATACAGTTATATATGAAAAATGCAAATCCAAGATGGACATCACCACAAGATGGCACTATATATTTTTTTCACAACCCCATCAATACGGGTATCAAATGAAAGAGCTTGACTAGTAAAACACAGTTATTTATGACAAATGCAAATCCAAAATGGCGGCCACAACAAAATGGTGGATTACATATTTTCTCAGAACCCCATCAATATGGGTATCAAATGAAAGGACTTGATTAGTAGAATACAATTATTTATGAAGAATGCAAATCCAAGATGGACGCCACCACAAGATGGTGCCTTATTTTTTTCCCAACCCCTTCAATATGGGTATCAAATGAAAGGGCTTGACTAGTAGAGCACAGTAGATCATGAACTATACACATCCAAGATGGAAGCAGTTCCCAAATAACTGATTACTTTTTAATGGTTTCATTCAGCTTGCCCTGTTTGTATCTATGTTTGACTGTTCGTATGATTGCCCCACATTAATTGAAATTTGACCCCGTTTCTGATCACTGATTGATCTGAAATTTGACACATACCTTTAATTCTATTGCCATTATAAAACAGAGTATTCCATGATCTTGAAAAATTGAATTTGGCCGCCGCTAAAAAATGGCTGAATGGCTTGACTTGGAGAATACACTACATTGTCAACAACACAAACATGAATGAAGGAACGGATGTGACTGTTACTTGTCTAATTATTTTCTAGCTTTTAGTACATTAATCCGTATAACCTCAAAAGCTCTTTTATTTATTTTATTTTCTAGTTTTTAGTAAATTATCTGTACCATTAGCATACTACAATGGTATCTTTACAATAAAACCATTCAACTTTTTTCAAATTTTTATTTCTTACCTAACTTTCTTCGGAATATTTTAATTATTCACTGTATTCTACAGTCAACTCTCCCTAACTCGATATCCAAAGGGACCATCGAGTTAGGGAGGTATCGAGATACAGAGCATTTTTTCCTAATTTTTTTTTATGTCTCAAATTGTCATATATTAGGGTAAGTGTCCCAATTATGGTATGAATTTGAATTTTTGATTCATTCCCTTAAAGTGAAAAAACACCTTTCTCATATAAAAAAAATATTTTTTCCAGAATCTTTCAGGAGGTAATAGACGGTTATATTTCACGAAAAAAATCCTTCTACACATATGTTAGAATTTCAACGATGGCAGACTTATAGAACTTTTTCTTTGTTTCGGATTCTGTTGGCTCAAACTGACTCTACATTGAAAAGTATGCTACGTAATTCGATTTTCTTGCGTTCATTTGAAAGATGAGAAAATTTAGTACAGGATATAGTAGTGGAACATCTAAATTAGTGGATTAAACATTTTTGAAGTGGAAAATTTAAGTTTTTTTTTTATTTGTAATTATTAATTTTATCCTAAAAATTCATACTAAACTTGATTGTTTCTATCAATTAAATTAAAGCTCTCTACAATTTGTTCTTTGACGCCCAACTTCTATCTCTCTTAATTTCGCTGCAATATCGATATAAACAATTCCTGATGAAGATTCAATCAAAATCTTCAAAAATCGTGATTTTTAACCCACTGTACTTATAAAAGCCACTTAAATTTCACCTTAATGCTGAAAGGTTAATTTCTTGAAATTATTCATATTTGAATTATAAAAAAAAAACTTTTTTTTTCAAACTGTATACAATCGAGTCCTAAATTTTACATAATCCAATCATATATAATCGAGTTTGTATATAATCGAGTCCGACTTGCATGAGGCAAGGTTAACAAAGAAAATATTGATTAAGTATGTTACTCAAACTGAATTGTAACGATCACGCAGGAACTGTTCAATCACAAAGAAATGTTCGAATAGTTTCAGTTGATTTCAATATTCCGGACATATTCTTCAGGTTTGATTAAACGTTCGAATTAACATCTCAATAGAACTACTATCTTCAGCGTTTTTCTCAGGTTTTTCAACACTTTCCAGTATATCGGTATCTGGCATCAGATCACAGAAAATCACGTTTTGGTCTTTTTTGCACTAATTATTAAAAGACATTGAGCAATCGAACGGTATTGTACCTTCGACATCAGCAAGCTCACGACGCATTAATTATGCCAGCGGAATATCACTCCCGTCCATGGTGGTTGTGCTTTGAAGTTAGGAATTCCCAGTTTCTGGACAAATTCTCAAGCCATATCCCGATGAATAGAAGAGGGGTAAATTATTCTGTCTAGCTTGACAAGACAAAAATTCATTGACCGCTCCAGCTTCTCGATTCTGACCAACCTTATATGCTTTTGGTCTAGATACAATTTTCCATTCCGATTCCATTTTTACTTTAGTTTGAGTAGTGCAATACTGAAATTATTTGCAGCTTCAGACCCCTTCCGTCCATATTTTTCGACCTGCTCGATGATGCTCAAACCTTGCGCAATGGTTAGCGTTTTGATTGTTCGCTTGAAAGGTTTCTCGTGGTTTTCCATACTTGAAAAGAAATTGTTTGATGACACGAACACTCCACTTTCAAGGGCAATTTAAATCTGAGGTAATAACGCACAAAAACATGTATGCGAAAATCAATCGAGTTAGGGAGGTGAAAATCCATGGAAAAATGAATCAAAACACATCGAGTAAGAGAGGCATCGAGTTAGGGAGGTATCGTGTTATGGAGAGAAGAATGCTTGTAAAATCGAAGGTGCCATGAAATCCATCGAGTTAGGGAAAATATGAGATACAGAACATCGAGTTAGGGAGAGTTGACTGTATTAGTCAAATCATTTTAATTGATAACAATACAGGGTAACATCGATATAACGTACATTTTACTTTCAAAATTGTACGTTGTATCGAATTGTACGTTATATCGAAACATAATAGAGAACTCAGAAACGTAGCTTATATTACTTTATTGTGTTGCTGTTTGAGTAAGGTTAATGGATAAATTCAACTAGAAGACGAAGCCAACCTTTCTCATGATGTTTCTCTTCGTACTGTTGATTAAAATTTGATTCATTTAGAATCCGGAATCACAAAACAGTTTTAAATAGGGATTGGTTAAAAGTACAAACCAAGCTTTAATAACAAAATACAGATAATTAATAGTTCTTTCAGAAAAATACTATTCAAAAAGCTATTCCTTTGGATTTTGAAAATGTGTACGTTATAACGAGGGTACGCTATATCGAAGTTTCCCTGTATTGAGGGGAATGCAAAAAAGACGGGTGGGTAATGTCGGGGACATAACCGGAGTGACGTAGGACTATACAAAGGGGACAGCTTTTGTTAAATATATATTTTAAATATATTGTTTTATTTTATTCTCCTACGTGAATACCTACCCATCTACCTGAAAAATGGATTAGTTTACTGTTTACTCTTTATGAATATGTTGATGGTTCTGAAAAGAACCTTTGGTGTTGTGTTTTTGTTATCACTCGATATTCCCATCTTGTTCGGTTAAACCTTCCTGTTTAGCTATTGCGTTTGCCACTCGCCACAGCTTTCACAGTTGGAAAATTTCTTCCCATCCAGCTTGTGACATGTTGTTCAGTAAATTACATTTAATGCGACGTGCCGGAGAAACACTTTGCCACTCACTGAAACTAATTGTTGCCTTGATGAGCGCCGAACCGAAGCTGCTCTGTTCTTGATGCGGGTTTTCTGATTGTCGTGAGCAGCTTTGCAAGCCAACTCGAGCACTCCGACGGCCGAAACTCTATAATCGCTGTTAGGTATACTGGTGCTCCGGCACCAATCCGTTCGGCCTAGTTACCCTTGCGGAGCAATCAGTGAATGCGACCAACAGAGAACTGGAGACCTGCACGGTTCGAGTGAGACTTTGCCTTTCCCTTAACTTGTCCTCCTTTGTTACGTCCACGATGCCGATGCCGTACAACCACACGGGTTTACGGTTTGAAAGAAAATAAGATATTTTTTTGGGATCCGCGTGTTTTATACTCTAGCGGTACACACTCACAGGATAGAGACAAATCGGCAGACTCAGCCAGAGGGGCGAGTCCAACGAGACGAACGAATGAGCGTTAAAAGGGAGCGATGGCAAAAAAATACATTCATTACGATTTGTTCGCTCGTTGGATTCACATGCAGGCTAAAAAGGGTCCTTTTCAGGATCACAAAATTATCTTCAATCTAAAGAGTTTATTGTTTTGTTATCACTCGATATCCCCATTTTGTTCAGCTAAACCTTCCTGTTTAGCGATTTGTTGCCACTCGCCACAGCTTTCACAGTTGGAAAATTTCTTCCCATCCAGCTTTGTGACATGTTGTACAGTAAATTACATTCAATGCGACGTGCCGAAGCGCCACTCAGTGTCGCATTGGAGGCGATTTTAACCTGTAATTGAACATTTGCGATGACAGTGGTACAGTGTCGACTTTCAATGTGGGGTCATAATTTGGATCTCTATGTTTACAAAAATGTCCAACTAAATAAGTCGCATTACATGTGCGTCCAATTAGCTAAATGTCGAACTAATTGTAAATTACTGTACTTTCAATCTGGAAACAATTTAAGAATTGGTGAAAATTGTATAATCAGGAAAGTCCCCAACTATCAATAAGCTCAGAACAACTGCCAAATTCACATACTCATCATATCCTGGCAAACAAATTATGAAAAAATCAATTTTTTTTTTTTTATCCCTTTTGTTTATTTTAGGCTCATTAGCATTTTAGCTGTAACAGAGCCGAATTTTTTAATCGTGTACATGTCACATATTTATCATATCTATAATTAGCACATTACACAGTTGCCATTTTTCGGCGTTAGAGTATTCCCTTCTATACCATTGCATTGCAAGCATTGAACTGTATTTAATAAAATGTTTTTTGGAAGGTTTAATGGCCCTGAAAAGCGCCTTGTTTTATGGAATGGTTCCAATTTAGAAAACTTAGTACTCGTGGTTTTGAAAAAAACCATTTCGAACGCCCTCGATGCCGCCTTGTTCTGGATTTGCCACCAAAGCAGTTTGTATAAAGAACAAACTTTTTTCTTCTGCTACCTGATGCCGTTTTGCGATTGCGTTTGCCACTCGCCACTCGCTGCAACTGCCTGTTGTCTTGATGTCCACCGAACCGAATGTGTTCTGTTCCGAATGCGGGTTTTCTTATCGTCGCGAGCAGCTTTGCCAGCTAACTCGATCACTCGATCACCCTTGCGGGGAACTCCAGATCAACACGGTTCGAGCGGGATTTTGCCTTTCCCTTCACTTTTCCTCCTTTACCATGTCCAGACATGGCTGCTTGTGTTGGTTTGTTGATGTGTTGTGATGCGAACCGATGTGGTGTACGGTTTGAATGAGAATGATCGTTACGGCAGCGAAGCGGGGATTTTTAAGCTGACTGGCTGGCTCGAGAATTACGCATGTGTGAGACTGCGACCAATGTTTCGTTAATTTTTTTCTTTTTCCTTTCCAATCGTGCTTCATTCTATTTCGCTGCTGCTCTGGTTGCCCGTTTTGGTCGGTACGATTTGAGGAGCACAAAATGGATCAATCAAAAATGGGCACATAGTGCATTTTGACAATGCTTGATATTTCACAATTATTCAATTATTTATCTCAAGAAAAATGAAATGTTATTCGTTATGATAGATGCATAGATATATTTCCTATCAATTGATGCAAAAACCTTTGCGATCTATTGAGAAATGCTCGAGTTATAAGCGTTCCAAATCTTGCATTTTTTCCTACTTGTTCAGTGCCTAGATTTCCATTTCACCCCCTATATCTTCCGGTTAGACGTAGTCCTACGTCAAAATACATAGTCGACTATTCAGTGGCGGTTACCTTTTCGAATTTATGTTGTTCATAATGTAGTCTCTTCTCCAAGTCAAGCCATTCAGCCATTTTTTAGGGGCGGTCCAATTGGATTTTCAAACACTTTCATAATGGCAGTAAAATAATCCAAATTTCAGATAAATCAGTGATCAGGAACGGGGCCAAATTTCAATTAATGTGGGGCAATCCTACGAACACTCAAACATACATACAAACAGGGCAAGCTGAATGAAACCATTAAAAAGTAATCAGTTATTTGCGAACTGTGGCCTTCTAGAATTTGAATTTTTCATGATCTGCTAGGTTCTACTAGTCGAGCACTTTCATTTGATACCCATATTGATGTGGTTTTGAAATATATATTATATTTATTAAAAATGCAAATCCAAAATGGCCGCCACCACAAAGTGGCGCCAAATATATATATATATATATATATATATATATATATATATATATATATATATATATATATATATATATATATATATATATATATATATATATATATATATATATATATATATATATATATATATATATATATATATATATATATATATTTGGCGCCACTTTGTGGTGGCGGCCATTTTGGATTTGCATTTTTAATAAATAACTGTGTTCTACTAGTCAATCCCTTTCATTTGATACAGGTCAGACTCGATTATATGTGATTCGATTATATACAATTTTGGACTCGATTATGTACAGTTTGGAAAAAAATATTTTTTTTTATAATTCAAATATGACTTATTTCAAGAAGAAATGTAACCTTTCAACGTTAAGGTGAAATTTGAGGCAACAGAGTCCGAAACAGAAAAAAGTTCTATAACTCTGTCATTGTTGAAATTCGAACATATGCGCAGAAGGATTTTTTTCATGAAATATGATCGCCTATCACCTCCTGAGAGAATCTGGATAAATAATTTCTTTTTATGTGAGAAAGGTGTTTTCTGACTTTAAGGGGATTAATCAAAAATCAAATTCCTCTTTTATACTAAAAAAAAACAAATAAAGAAAAAAAATTGTTTTGATACAGCGCAATGCTCCAAATATACCGACAAAATTTAGACATATATAAAGCAAAATTTAAATAAATATCAGAGCAGTACTGGGTCTAACTGAAAGTGCCCAAAGGCCCAAAAAAAATATTTTTTCGCGCAATCCTCTTAAAACTTCAAGAAAAAATTACGCTACATATGCTACATGCTACACTCTCGTTGGTACGAAATTCGACATAGTCGAAGTGGCAAAAAACTTTGTTGTTTACGCTTCAACTTTTTGACATATATCGAAAAAGACGCGCAATGACAGTAGCTTTTCAACGAATGTCTGGAATTTTGATTCACTTTTGATTTCATATCAATTGACGTGAAACTCTTTGCAATCTATTAAGAAATCGAGTTATAAGCGTTCGAAATCTTCCATTTATTCCTACTTGTTCGGTGCCTAGATTTTCATTTTACCTCCTTTACCTCCTATATATTCTACGTCAATTGAAGGGTTTATTGACGTAGAATATATAGGAGGTAAAGGAGGTAAAGGAGATAAACTCCTAACGTAGCTAAACGTAAAAGGTGCAGTCTGAGTTAAAGCAAAACTCGACAACCTTATTGTCGAATCCTTTCAGAACGCCTACAAACGTTGGTTCCAGTTGCTAATCCTGGATGTTCCAAACACGTACTTTCCCATGACTCCCGTGCTGTCTTGGCCGAGTAACCACAGCGTTACACATTACCATTCCGGGGATTCGAGTATGATTTCTGTTCTGGTCGGAAGATTTCGGGGATTCAATTAAATTTATTCCGACTTGCAGTGTAGTCACGCTTATTCTAGAGCAGGGATTTTCAACTCGTGCCCCGCCACTTGTCTCTTGAAAACCCACCTTGAAGATTTTTTTCATTGTATATCACTGGGAATAGAGTGATAACAAATCTACCTGGCTCGCTCTGGGTCAGATGTCGTATAACTGCGATGCACAACCAAAATAGAGCTGTTCTCAGTTGGGTAACGTCAGAGCAAACCGAATTCATTTTATTGATTAAGGGAGAGCATATCGTTGTACCGTAATTTTTAAAATAAAGCCCTTAAAGTAACTAGTCTCGTTATTTAATAGCCATACCTCGTATTGTAAAGAAGTATACTAATCATACAGAGAATGTACTAAAAACTATAAAATAAAAAAAAAATTAAAATAACTTTTTACATTCATTCCTTTATTAATCAAGGGCAATGATGAGACTAAAATAATATAGTGGGCATATGATGAAACAACTAACTGTAGATAATGGAAATCAGATGTGCCCCACGATTTTATTTCAGTCTCATCATTGCCCTAGATTAATGAAGGAAGGGATGTGATAACTACCAACTGCTACTTGCCTTATCATTTTCTAGCTTTTAGTACATTAAACCGTTTAACTTAAAGTTTTTTTTACTTTTTTTTATTTTCTAGTTTTTAGTACATTATCTGTGTGATTAGTATACTTCTTTACAATACGAGGTATGGGTATTAAATAACGAGACTAGTTACGAAAAGGGTTATATTTTCAAAATTACGGTACAACGATATTTTCCCCTTCAATATACTCCCCTTGGCTCCTCACACACCTTTCCATACCTTTTCTGCCATTGTTCGAAGCAGTGCTGAAACTCTTCGTTTGTGATGGCGTTCAAAAGCCGCGTCGCTTTTTCCTTCGCCTCTTCTACGGACTGAAATCGGGTACCTTTCAAAACGGATTTGATCTTGGGGAATAGAAAAAAGTCGCATGAGGCTAGATCTGGCGAGTACCGGGCATGGTCGAGCACTGGAATGCCCTTATCATTTTTTACCGGCGGCCAAATTGGATTTTTCAATATAATGGAATACACAATATTATAATAACAGCAAAGATAAAGGGTTGTTCCAAATTTCAGATCAATAAGTCGAAAGGAACGGGGTCACATTTTTATTAATGTAGGACAACCCTACAGACATACAAACAAACAGGTCAAGTTGAACGAAACTATTTAAAAAAGTAATTGGCTATATTGTTACAGCAACCATCTTGGATTTGAATTTTCCTAAATAGTTGTGATCTATTGGTCAAACCCCTCCACTTGATACCCAATCCGCCATTTCGTGGTAGCAGCCATTTTGGATTTGCATTCCTCATGAATAACTGTATTCTACTAGTCAGTCATTTTTTTTATACTCATATTGATTGGGTTTTGAGAAAATATCTAATCCGCTATTTTGTAGCGGCCGCCATCTAGGATTTTTTAAATCATGAATTACGCAGTTTTACAATGACTACAGAGATAAAGGTGTGTTGAATTTCAGATCAATCGATTAACAAGAAGGGGTTCAAATTTCTATTAATATGGGACAGCGCTACAGACAAACATGTTACAAACATACAAATTACAGGGCTAGCTGAATAAAACCGTTTAAAAAGTGCAAGTGCTTTGTCAAATGATTTTGCTTTAAAAATTGCGCCATAAAAAATCTGAAAACTCCTATTCTTGAGCATGACGTCTATGCCGTTAAAAATGTCTCTTCTCCTCTTTCTTTTTATTCCGCAGTATCCTTGAATTTGCAGTATAAGTGTGACCTTCATACCCAATTCACATAGCTCTTTCCATAAAGTAAGAAGGGGTACGATGAACCGCATTCGATACGGCCTGAGGAAACTTCTAAAAAAACCCGAAAAATCTACTTAATTACATAAAAATTACAGTGGTTTGGATTCATTCACCTGAACATATCAGCGGCCATGTCAACCAGTTTATAGATATCGTGTTCGAGTTACTGAAGAGCAATATCTAGTGTCCTGAACTCTTAAGACAAAGCTTTATTAAAAGGAATTTCGAAAAAAATCGATTTTTTTATTTTTGCATTTTTGGGAATGCTTCTGTCCTCCGAAATGTTGTCCTAAAAGGATCTTTCGATATTCAATTTCGTTGAAAAGTTAGAGCCAAAAGTATGTATTGATGTGCGAAATTTTAAACGCGATTTTCTCGAAACCCTGGTTTTTCAGCTGGTGGTATCGATTTTTCAGGATCTACTCGTCCGAATTGGCTGAAATTTATTATCTGTATGTAAAAATTGATTATTTGAAGCGTTACATAACCGTTTTTTGATATCCATTTTTGACGTAGGATTACGTCTTTCGGGAACATATTGGGGTACAAATTGAAAATCGAAAATCGAGCACATCGTGAAAATTGTCCAATTTCAAACGCTCATTGCTCAGTCATTTCATGATACATTGATGCAATTCATGCGTCAATCGATTTCGGTACTTCATAACAATTTTTTATCTTGAAGAAAATAATAATTGTCATGAATCTAACTACCGAACAATTGAAAAATCTCAACCACTATCGTAATGGAAATACCCACTTCTGATAGGTCGAATTGACGACACATGCGGTGGGTCCCTAACATAGACATCAAAACCAATCTGCCTGGGGGAAATCGACATTGTAAATACATGAAAGTAGGGGGAGCTTTTGTTCCTACCGAAATGTGTTCCCTAACAGAGACATCAAAACCAAGCTGGCTGGGGGAAATAGACATTGCAAATATATGCAAGTCGGTGGCATTTTGACGTAGGACTACGTCTTTCATTTCTATACCGGGGTCAAAAATCAAAGTTTCGAAAACGAAAGCGTTACGCCGGAGACCGAGATTTTGAGAGTTAATAGCTCCTAAACAATTGAACGAAATGGTATGATAAACACTTCATTCGAAAGATAAAATGTATACGCGTTCTATACTTGTTACTTTCTGATCCAAAAACATGTTTCAATAGTCTTAAATTTGCTTTCAAAACAGGCTATTGAAATCACCAATCGGTATATAAGCCAAGAAATCCACTCAGTTCTAATTGAACAGCGATTGGAGCATGTTGTCGCTGTTGTGGTGAAGCTCTTCATTTATCATGAAAGCGCGGATGAACGGTGTCACCAAGAGCCTGTTTGTGCACCTTAGGCCAGAAGGGAATCCATCAGGAGAAGAGTGATGCCACAAACGGTTTCCCGGGAAGATCTCGAAGCAGCCGCTACACACACACACATACACGCGCGGAATTCTTTCCGTTTGGATGCCATTCAGCATCGAGAAAGATCCGGAAAATAATCTGCCAGTTCCTCTGGGAATTTAAAAATACATTCATGTGAAAGAGTTTATTTTAATGTTTTCTATCCATGTAACACTGCCTAAATATAGAGATGAACCAGCCTTTGGCTGAAAATCTCTTTAATAAAGAAAGAAAAAAAAAAAAAAAAAAAAAAAAAACTGACTAAATACATTTGGTTTTGTGATTTTTCAATCAATCGCAATTAACAGGATAGCTTCTGAAGATTATTCTTCTCCGTCAGTAGGATATTTCCGTATCCAATATTGTATGCGCCCGCAATCGATTATTGCTCAGTCGCCGAAAGTTCCGAGCTCAGAGAGTTCATTCCCCTCTAGTTTGCCTTCCAAATTGCCATCGTAAACCACGCCTTCTCTCGATTCAATCACGCACAAAAAGCATACTTAAGCGATATTCTGGTGGTGAGACGCATTCATTTTTCGTGAGGACATCGACAAGACAACATCGTTGCTGAGGGTGCTGGACGGCTTGTTTGAAACTGTGAGGAGCACTGAGAAGCCGATCCTTCAGGAGAAGAGAAGGTGACCATGGAAGCAGCCGCTACACACACATACACGCATGGAATTCTTTCCGTTTGGATGCCGTTCAGCATCGAGAAAGATCCGGAAAATAATCTGCTAGTTCCTCTAGGAATTTAAAAATACATTCATGTGAAAGAGTTTATTTTAATGTTTTCTATCCATGTAACACCGTGACCAAATACATTTGGTTTTGTGATTTTTCAATCAATCGCAATTAACAGGATAGCTTCTAAAGATTATTCTTCCCCATCAGTAGGAAATTTCCGTATCCAATATTGGATGCATAAAACCTTGTGCCTCCAACGTAACGCTCTCGTTTTCGAAGTTCTCCATATATTCATTCATTCAGAATGAATTCAGATTCAACTTCAAACAAATGAACTCTGAATCAACGATAGTCCTACGTCACCCTTGCGGTTATACCATAGATATAACCCACTTCCTGTTTTTTATATTGCAAGTAAGGTGAGTGATACTATTAATTCTAGGAAATAAAATTTAAATTTGGAACCGTAATGTTGGTTGCTTCGTGAAATTTCATATCAATGACCGATCGTGTACAGGGAAACTTCGATATAACGTACAGATTTCCAAAGTGTAAAGGAAATTTTTTTTCAATATTTTTTTTCTGATAGAACAATGAATTACCTGTATTGTGATGCTAAAACAAGTTTTGTACCTTCAATAAATCCCGAAATACAGCTGGTTTTGTGATTCCGGATACTAAATGAATCAAGCTTTAATCAACAGTACGAAGGAAAACATCATGAGAAAGGCTGGCTTCGTCTTCTGATTGAAGTTATTTATTAACTTTACTAAAACAGCAACACAATAATGTATTATAGACTACGTTTGTGAGCATAATAAAGTATATGCTT
This sequence comes from Toxorhynchites rutilus septentrionalis, assembly GCF_029784135.1. Classification (NCBI taxonomy): domain Eukaryota; kingdom Metazoa; phylum Arthropoda; class Insecta; order Diptera; family Culicidae; genus Toxorhynchites; species Toxorhynchites rutilus. Next base: position 276,914,706 of record NC_073745.1, read on the forward strand.
CGATATAACGTACAATTCGATACAACGTACAATTTTGAAAGTGAAATGTACGTTATATCGAAGTTTACCTGTATTGTGAAAAATTTAACACAAGTGTAATTGTAAGTAATTGTATATGGTAGCAGTTGTGTTAAAAATGACTTGAAATATGAAACGATTTATTTCAATGATCATTAAAAACCAAGGTGTGTTCCCGCTCAAGAACGGGTCGTTTGGTTTAAGCTCTCTGTTTTGTTGTGTTCATGTTCACCCAAGGAAAGTTTATGCGGCGAGAAAAATTGGAAAGCGAAGAAATATTAGAAAAGGTGAGTTCCTGTATGCTCAACATTTAGTATTAGTTGTTGTTAGTCCTATTAAAATCCGTATTGGGTTGAATAAACACACAGAAAGTAAAAATTATAAAAGAAATTTAACTTTTCCATTTCAAATATGTTTTCTCTATATTAAAGTAACATGTTTTTACTGATAAGAAAAATTGATAAGTGTGTTCGGTATTGGTAATTATCTCATTGGTGAGTGTTTTTTTTTCTTTATTTCATCCATACATAACCCAGGAGGTATCTTGTCTAGGATCACAGAGGGTGGTTTTCATCATATCTCGTTCCACTTCGGTATCTTTTATCTGATACGCACCATCCAACGACTGTCTACCATCCTACTGTCATCATCACTCGGTAAACACTGGTGGAGTGAACAAACAATTCCCAACAACCAAACAGAACGGCCCTTTTCAGGGCCACCAAATCATTGTCAAAGAGTTTAACGATGTAATTCTTCAAAAATATCCAAAATCAACAGATAGCCTAACGGAATCCTACGTCAACTATGCGGTCGTGTCTTGGACACAACCCTCCTGTGACTTTTTTCGATCTTTTATGAGCTTCTAAACAGCGATTGTTCATGAAAAATAACTCATTTTTAACTGAAACGGCCGCGATTTCGGAAATTTATCGAATTAAAAAAAACCCTATCCTGCGACATCCCGTTTCTTCAGAACCGATACCACCAGCAAGGACAGCATCTACGCATCCAGCTGTCAACAGCGTAATAATCATTATTCGTGCACTCAAAGAATGGAAAATACATCTTACAATCTACCTTAAACAATAATCAAAATACCCGAACACTTTGCTTTATTCCTAACATCTGGAAAAAAATTGTAAGGGGTTGTATCTAGGACACGATCGCATATTTTCGACGTAGAACTACGCAATTATATTATGCAATCCACTTGTTTACCACTTCGAATATTATTTTTGTAGTAGATCATATTCTTCGTTACAAATAAATTTGATGAACTTCCTTTTACGTTTGATATGATGCCTAGGACTACAAAAAAAAATATGTGAACGGAAGAATTGTCAAACGATCATTGTAGTCTCATTGCACATCTCAAGTTAACGAAGTTCTCGAACCGCAAAAGTTCATTCACCTCTAGTATCTGAAATTAAATTAAAAGTATGTTTTAGAGAAACATATTCCGGTCTGCACAACGACAAGCGAGTATAAAAGTACTCAACACCAAAAAATACCAAAAAAATACGACTTGCATGTAGTGATCCCCGATAATCGTTCGATTATTCGATTAATCGAATACTTCCTACAGAAATCGATTATTGATCGAACGAATACTGCACAACCAATAATCGAAGCGAACGAATAATTTACGTCGATTAATCGATCCAAACATAGAGAGAAAAAAACGTACGGCCGCTGCAGTTTTATTCTGAAAATCAATCATCATCTTTGATGCTCCCCTAAGTTCGTAAACGATGCTCAATAGCGTCAACGCGAATTAAGCTTCGTTTACGACTTTAGGGGGGCGTAAAAGATAATAATTGATTTTCAGGCGGAATGAACACTTTTTGATTCCATATGGCTTTCTAGCATATGAGAAATATTAGTCTAACTAATATTTCTAACTAATATAACTAACTCTTAGGGGGGCTGCCATACAAATGAAACACAAATTTCTGCATTACTCGAGAATTCATCAAGCAATGGAACCAAATTAGGCATGCGAAGGTTTTAGGGGACACAAAACGTTTCTATAGCGAATAGACACTCCTCCCGTCGCTCTGAGTGGTGAGGGGGCTGCCATACAAATGAAGCATACATTTCCGCATAATTCAAAAACTAATCAAGGAAGCGAAACCAAATTTAGCATTTGGAGGTTTTAGGATGCAATAAATGTTTCTATGGTGGTTCGACACTCCTCCCCCTCTCCTAGGGTGGGCTTTCATACAAATGAAAAATCAATTTCTGCATAACTCGAAAACTAATCAAGCAAATTGAGCCAAATTTGGCATGTGAAGATTTTAGGGGGCACGAAACGTTTCTGTGGTGAATAGACACTCCTCCCCCTCTCTAAGGGGAGAAGAGGGGAGGAGTCTGTCTTTATTCTATCATATTTTCTGTATCAAACATTTATTCCATGTAACGGAGAAACATGTTAGTTGCGAGTGGTTGAAAAATCGTGAACGAGAATTGTGTCTGTAAATAATCTAATATTATAATGATAAGTTCTGGTAGAAGTACTAAGAATTTTTTAGTAAAAGGTAAATTCAACGGGGTCGATTAGAAGATCAATCAATGAACAGTTCTGCGATTGGACTCATGAACTTGCGCTTAGTAAGAAAAAGTGAATGTTTGAAGGTATTGATAACAAAAAACAAATTTTGGGCGGGACAAAGTTTGCCGGGTCAGCTAATTTCATATACTTTAAATCTCAAAAAAATTAGACCACTTTTTGGAAAGGGCCGAAGTTTGTTTCTTAAATGTATACAAAAATTTCTAACTCAAACCCTTTATGAGCTACATAAATTTGATCAAAGAATGAAAGTGGGAAATTTATATTTTCGTGAAAAAAAAAATAGGAAATGCACTGCAAAATTATTATTTTAAAAATTGAAATTAATTTTTCTCAAAACATATAACCAACAAATTATCTATTATCTCACCGACAACGTTTCACTGCAATTTGAGAAGATGCTGCCAATGACCAGACGAGTTGAAATTCGTCAATTACAAAAAAAATATATAGGAGGTTGTGTTCAAGACACGACCGCATTATTGACGTAGAACTTCGCTGTGGTTTAATTCAAGTCGCTTGTTTATAACTGCAGATATTATTTTATAATGCTACGAAAATTTAGAAATAACCATTCTACCAGTTTGGTTGCCTTGAATTTTTTTTTATTGTAGAATCATTTGACGATAATTGTTTGATGATTTATTCTGGTGCTCGCAGAACAATACATGCTCTAGATAAGCGCAGCTGTCATCCTGAGTGGATAAAGTTTTGCTATTGGCAAGCGAAACCAAATCACATCCAAAATCCCAGAACGACATTTACTTTCTTGGCGACTAAATAAATGAAATAAACTCTATCTGTTAATCTCACCAACCTCGAAAATAGTAGCACTGCTTCATTATGATCAAGATTAGCGCAAATGCAATCCTAGTTGAAAGCAGTTTTGCGACTGGCACGCGAGCCCAAATAAATTATTAACTTAATATAACTTATTGAATAACTTTATATTCCCCCATTAACACCTGCTTCACCATAGTGTCAGTTCAATGCATTGTTGACAGAAAAGAAACAATGTTAACTGCTTGGAAAAAGGCTGAATATTTACCTCAGCAGAGATTCATTACTAATACCCTAGCATAAATATTTCCGTTCCGCTCCCCTCCATGTTTATATTTATCATTTGCACAATTTGCATAATTTGCAACACCAAAAAATCGTCAAACATAGCATAAAAAAAATTAGGCGATTGTTGCATCGTTACAGGGCCAATGCACACGGGAGCAGATACAAATGGGGTTTCAGCGTAGCGAAGATGCACTATTTTTACGTACGGGTTATGAAGCACGCACGTACGCACACCAATATCCATATATCGATGGCTCAAAGCAACTAAATATACACACACTTATCTCCGTTATGCGCTCTTCTCAGCAGAAGCCCTTTCTGTTATTATTGCCAGTCTAGATTAGCTTAGCTGTCATCCTTTGTATAGAGAGTTTTCCTACCGTCATGCGAAAACAATTCACTGACAAAATTCCAGAACATTTATTTTCTTGGTGAGCTGACGATAGCCTAGCTTGATGATTCCCCACACAATTGTGTAGCTCAGAACCTTAATGCAATGGCGTCAGTTTAATGCCATGATTGCAATACCAGAGACATCAGCGAGTGAGTAATTTGGTTGCGTCCACAGCTCAATCCGAAACGAAAACAAGTGATGACGCAAAACAAGAAAAAACAAGCGATATTCATTGCTTTGAAAACAGAACGATACTGAAAGTTTGCCTTCCTTCTTTGTTTGAGACTTTAAACTTCTTCAGTTCATTCGTCTCTAACCTTCAAAAAGGCCCTTGGAAAATTTTACTTTATCTATCGTATTACTCCTCCTCCCCCAATGCCTTGAGAAAGGCATTCGATCCCTCGTCGTCCAGCTCGCCCAGCAACGATGTTGTTCAGTCGATTTCCTCACGAAAAATGAAAGTTTGCCTCAGCGAGATCCACTGTTATACTCTAGGCAAATATTCCCCTTCGTTCTTCTTCTTTTCCTTTGTTCACGGAGACTTTACATCTTACGATTTCCCCTTCGTTGCTCGTTATAGACAGCTCTGTTCGGGAAAGCACACAAATGAACAGAACAAATGTATGAGGAAATGAGAATGCTTCCAATTTTCATAAATTTAAACCATATACAGACTATGGGATAGTAACGTATAGCATATCAAACAAATCTTAGGGAATTTCCGATTCGTTTGGTATATAAATCGCCAAAATCCGTTCACGGCAAAAATAGTTATTAGCGTTAACTTTATTTCATAAAAACGTGACCTTTTTTCTGATTTGGCACCCTTAATGAAAGACGTAGTTCTACGTCAAAATGTAGATTAAAAACTGATGACGCGGTTAAATGTGGTCCAACGCTAAAATTGCTTTTTTATCGTCATCTTAGTCACACAAATGTCGCTTTGAACGAAATATTTATCATTTTCCTACGAAGAATCTCTAAAGCAACATAGTTGATTACCAATTTCTTGAAAGGCTCACTATTGATAATCTTCCTGAAATAAACCATGATTTCAAATGTGGAAATATAAAAGTGGGTACACTTTAGAACTACCAGAGTTTCTAAAGCAAACAACTAAACATTGGGTTGCAGCAGCCAATTCAACGACGAAGAAATCCAAATTAATCTATTCGGAAGTGGAGATTAGGAAATTACTATTGCGACAAAAGTGAGCATTTAGAAAAAAAAAAAAACGAAACAGCAATTGAAACTATACTTCACTTTAATGCAGCAATTTCCATCAGGTTTTATATAATGTTAGGTACAAACATAACAGAACTAGCATACATTCACAGCTATAATTGAAAGGTAACTCGCAACAAGCTAGCCCATCAATCGTAAGTGTATTTTTTTTCCTGTGCTGTTGGTACCCAACGGAAGCACACAAATTGGAACGAAAATAGTTTGGACGAGAACTACGGAAAACGACCAGGAAGCGATAGGCAATTAAACTGCAATCAGGAAAATTACTCAACGGTGAATATACACACATACAAATACACACACAACCACTGAATACGCTTTCAGATCCTAAAAGTTGATTCTGGAGCGTTGTTGATTTTTTGTTTCCTCCCTTTGAGGTCTCTGTTAGCAGTGTTGATGTGCACAGCAGCAAATGTTCGAAGAAGTCAAAGTCCCAATCGCTCCATCTCGAGACAGGGGAAGAAAAACAACGCTTCCAAGTTTCCAAGAATGACTGCACATTAGCCTAACAAATGGTTTTATTACAGGCTGTTGCTGTTTAGTTGTTTTTTTTTGCTTTTTCTTCTTCGGACTAATGAAAGAATTCAACCGCTTGTAGATTGAGTCGTACGATTAAACATTTCGAATGGTCAGCCCCGACTGTTGCCTGACCTCGAATGTGTTCGATTCGAAGATTGCAGTTTTGTGCTTGTTGATGTTGCACCGGAGAATTACTTTATCAACAGGTACAGCAGTAAAAAAACTGCCACGCAAAAGTGAAGTTTTTCCGCTCAGAAATCAGTTACGTTCAGAGGAATTTCACACAGTTATTCTGGGCAACCTGTGCAAAGCAAAAGCTAGAATAAATATTCTTTTCCGTTCGATTCAAAGAATACGGTTAAACTAACTAACACAATACCTCCACATCACAATGCATACCTCACTTTCGAGCCGGTTCAATTTCCTGACGAAAGTAAGCAACTGAGCATCTCAAACTTTGCCCACCATTTTCACATCACTGTAATGTCGGCGGTGAAGGTAGCTGAACAGATCTCGTATAATCCCACCTCGGAACGAGAAACAGAGTTGGTTGTTCACTCGCTTACACAAAATCGACCTTCTCCCATATTCGAATATTTCAGGATTTGTTTCCATACATTCCGCCTTGAAGCAACATCGCAGCAGCAGAAGCAGCAGAGCATCGACTGCACGAGCGTATTCACAATATTGCATTTCCGTTCCGTTCCGGATCGGTGGTTTGGGACTGAAATTCAGGAAGCTTATTGTTCTAACGATTCTTGCCTCTTCCCGCCCTCCAAGCATCCTTCGCGATCGTGTGTGCAGCTATGCACATCTCAACGAAGCCCACACACAGCATTTGCTTGGACGAACACAAACAGCATGTTCGGATCTGTTGGCCTTCGTGCTGAGGATGGAGATTACCTTCAGGGATGTGTTCAAGATTTTCCACATTTTCCAGTGTGATCCTTTATCGCGGAGCCCACTGACAAGTGGAATGCGAGGCGGGGGGAGGCAACGAAACGGATGAAGTGTTTTTGTTTGCAAATATAATAATATTGTGTTTCGATAATAATCGAAGCGAAGTGGAAGCGTCTAGCCAGTGGGGGATTGCCAATGCTGCCTTTGAACTCGGCGGCATCAGCATCCACCTCTGCTGGGGACTCTAATGGCGGTGGTTTAGTTGGAGCCAAGTTAAGTAGAGCATAATAACGGGCGGAGTTTGCCTTCAGTCTGTAGAAATGTTGCCACAAGGAATGATAGGAAAAGCGTGTGAGTGAGCATCAGCAGAATGGCTAAATATGTCGAAGCGTAGGAATTTGGATTGGAGACATCGACAGATAACAATTTACTCGCCAGATCCGACCGAGAAGTGGATCAGGGATTGACTGAGAGATTAGAGGAGTCTGCTGCAAGCATGACGTTGAATAGTCCAATGCAATTGTGCTTAATCGAACGAACGTAATCAAATTGTGTTGTTTAATTAAATTGATACACATTTGCATTTGGGTACAACAAACTTCTAGCTCCGGTATGCAGCTGCTGAACAGTTGTTTATTGTAAAGTAATCATCTTATTTGGTAAATTAGATTGGGACGATTATCTCTAGAAACGAATTACATTTCACAGTCTGCATTTTGAATCACGTTAAATAACCTTCTTTTGAGAAGTAATTTGCCTAAGTGCTGTTAGTTAGCAGCCAAAAATTTCGAAATATTATTCAGTATCATGTAAAGTTTCTCTCATCGTGGTCAAACCCAACGAATATGCACTTCGTTTTGTAAACAGTTTGAGTCAAACACACAGTAGAGTCAAAAGAACTATAGAAAACGGTCATTTGTGTGCTTATTTCCAAATTCTTCCATCAATATTTTCTGCTATTTTTGGGGTCACTCTACAAAAAATGTAACGTTTATTAAGAGTTTTCAAATGCATATTACGCTGGATCGTTCTGACGATGTATGTTATAATATATACCATTAGACGGCAAATTGATCCAGGATTTTTTTTTGCCTGAGACATCAACAGTGGAAATAATGAAACAGGTGAGCAATTTAAATAAAAAAAGAAAAAGGAGGTATGCGAACGGATGCGAAAGTAAATCTTGTATTATGCATTCTTTCATTCAACTTCGTTCCCATGAATGTTGTATGCAACACAAAATTGTGCGAAATAATTCTTTCTATCAAACAAGATGCAAGATTTCATGAATCTCTCAAATTTCGTGCAAGATTTCAGCAAAGCAACGAGGAAAGTGTCACCCATACAGTGATCTTTCGTTAATTGGGCCGGGAAATCAACAAAATTATAGAATTTTACTCGCTAACTGGACTGCAAAACAGCAAAAGCAATACTTCGAATTGAAGATGACATCTATTGTTGATACATAACTGCTTTGCTGCCCTGCTATATATTAGTCCAGTTGAAGATAGTCCAGTAAGCGAATGATTTCTGTACATGACGGGGTCACGAATATCTTAAGCAAGTGTCTTCCGGGCTGCAGCAACTTGGGCAATTGTACAGCGAAAAATGATATCAATACTAGGAGGATGGCAGCGATTATCATGCGAGGGCTTATTGAGATCGCCATTACATCGCATCACAAAAATGAAACGAACTGAAATATTAATAATCTTCATGACTCATATTCATAATTCTCAATGACTCAATTCCATCTATGATAGATTGAGCAGTAGAACCAATAGTCTACAAACGAACATTATTTAACCGAAAAAGCTACTGCTCTCTTTGCCTTAAAATAAGACTAATAATAAGAATAAGACAATGAAAAGAAATCACAATACCTTTGCTCTATATTTGATGGATAGCTGTATTCATCAAATATAAAGCAATTTCATAATTTCATGTGTATTTTACCTCAAAATATCATGAAATCGTGTTTTCAACTTTTTCTTTTGTTTTTCCCCCCTAAACTTCATATTCGATGTAATCAATGACGATATATTGTTATTTGTTAACCGGTTCACATATACTTCATCTACCATTCCACCTTGTTATGTATCACACTGATATTCATTAATCATTTTCAGTTAGACAGTCGAACTTCCTGCCAGAAGCTAGTTTTCTTTTTTTGTTCGTTACAAACCGTTTGACGGTTATCAGTTCATATAACAAACGGCCCGTTTCAGGGCAACTGTTTGGAGTTTCAACAGAGTTAAACTAACAGATTTCTGAATAATGAAAATTATTATATTTAAAAAAAACAACTGTTCAGAACAATCACAGTCCTACGTCATATTTCCGTCCGTGCTTTTCTACTTTTAAAATAAAGATCAATGGTGCGAAGTAAGAGTTTATTTATTTTGGCAGCTTGAATAGGTTCACGCGGTTTTTCAATAGATGAGTTTGTGAGAACCGCGTGGAAGAAGTTCTCAACAAACAAACAAACAGCAACAGATTTTTTTAGTGTGAAATATCACCTTGACAACGAGCATAAATATGAAATTGTTTGATTGATTCTATACGAGATATGGATCACTACAGCCATTTACCGAGAAAATAATGGATTTCTTTTCTCCCAACCTAATATTATTGCTGGGAGAAAGCTTGTGTGCATTTAGAAGTGTTTCCGGACTTATAGATGACTCTTCCCGATCGATCATTCAAGTTCCATGAGTTCGATGAGATTATTTCTAGGTTCTAAGAGACTGTCAAAGTGCAGCGCGTTTTAAGCCGGGTATGCATAAATGCGTACAAGGATTTTTCCATCAAATATGATCCTTATCACTTCCTAAAGTTCTGAATAAGCTATAAGCACCCTGTATTCTATAATATAATTTTTTTGTAGATTTTGCGGATCTCAAACATTTTTTTTTTTGCTACCTAAAATTCGAAAAGAAGTGCGTACTGAATCAGATCTTCCCTCTAAAGCATTCTGTGTAACTGTGTATCATCTTCATCTCATAAATATGACCTGGTCTCATTGCCGAAAGCGAAAAGCTGATAATACCATTGCAAGATTAAACGTTCAATCAGCACAATCCCCTGACTCATTTGTAGCTCCCCGGGATCTGAGCGACAAATGATCAGACATAATTTCCTGGATTAATTTTGAATGGAGTTGCTGTTCCCGTCTGGTTTTGGGCTAAGCACCGCGCCGCGGAGAAGCTCCTCACCAAGTGTTTCGTCTCCGAAGTCGGTGGAACAGTCGTGTCTAGATTATCTCGAACAGGTTTCCGCTCTGCGATGGAAAAAGACGCATTGGCCGATTTAACTATTTTGTTTCCTCAAAACGCGTGCCTATGGCTCTACGCACTCGTTCAATCCCATCAGCATTTCGCTGGCCAGACACGTGTTTTGTCGTCACGTTGGTTCCGCGCAGCCTATGTTTTACATGACATTGTCGTGGATCGTGAAACACATTTTTCTTCATATTGACTTTGGTAAAGGAAGTTGGATGAAATCCCTCGAAAGTTGCACGGCGTTCCACGGGGTCTGCTAGGTGAACTAACCCGAAAATTTACAGCCCCATTGTGTGGCAGCGGATGATGAATAGTGCGTAATTTTGTCTGGTAGCACCGCCGATAGACTAAGCACCCTGGCGACAGGCTTTCGTGAAGGGGTTATTCATGCCCATCATAAACACATACATAACCATATACGAGTATGTATGAGGCTGGAAGCTTTAGCCGTCAGTCAGGACCGGATTGTGTTCGTTCGGCGGCTGACCCAAATCGTGCCTAGCGTTTGATTATCATCACGTTTGCTCTTTCCGTGGTTGTGCCCGGCTGGAAGCAATAAATCATTAGTCATAATTTCGAAACTTCTCCACTCGCACCCAATCCTATGGAGTCAAACAGAAGCCAATGGAGCGGCTGAGTGGAGGATTTAACGCTGTGTTCTACTTGAGCTTGATCTTGATGAAACGAACCACTTCGGCATACGCAAGACAAACCGGGTAATCATCGTGCATGCATGTCGGAAACGAAGTAATTTAAGGAGGAAAAAACAGGAAGTGGGTTATATCTATGGTATAACCGCAAGGGTGACGTAGGACTATCGTTGATTTAGAGATCATTTGTATGAAGTTGAATCTGAATTCATTCTGAATGAATGAATATTTGGGGAACTTCGAAAATGAGAGCGTTACGTTGGAGGAACAAGGTTTATGCATCCAATATTGGATACGGAAATATCCTACTGATGGGGAAGAATAATCTTCAGAAGCTATCCTGTTGATTGCGATTGATTGAAAAATCACAAAACCTAATGTATTTGGGAACAGTGTTACATGGATAGGAAACATTAAAATAAACTCTTTCATATGAATGTAATTTTAAATTCCCAGAGGAACTGGCAGATTATTTTCAGTAACGATTAGATATTTCCACATTTTCCTCGATACTGGAAGCCCACCAGTGGTTTATGCTAACTCGATAACCATCTGTTAATAGCACTTGATTGACACATATTTGGTCACAGTGTTACATGGATAGAAAACATTCAAATAAACTCTTTCACATGAATGTATTTCTAAATTCCTAGAGGAACTGGCAGATTATTTTCCGGATCTCTCTCGATCCAAACGGAAAGAATTCCGTGCGTGTATGTGTGTGTGTGTAGCGGCTGCTTCGAGATCTTCCCGGGGAACCGTTTGTAGCATCACTCTCCTCCTGATGGATTCCCTTCTGGCCTAAGGTGCACAAACAGGCTCTTGGTGACACCGTTCATCCGCGCTTTCATGATAAATGAAGAGCTTCACCACAACAGCGACAACATGCTCCAATCGCTGTTCAATTAGAACTTAGTGGATTTCCGAGCGGCGCTCGCTTATATACCGATTGGTGATTTCAATAGCCTATTTTGAAAGCAAATTTAAGACTATTGAAACAAGTTTTTGGATCAGAAACTAACAAGTATAGAACGCGTAGACATTTTATCTTTCGAATGAAGTGTTTATCATACCATTTCGTTCAGTTGTTTAGGAGCTATTAACACTCAAATTTGATTTTACACCCCAGTATAGAAATGAAAGACGTAGTCCTACGTCAAAAAGCGTTATCGAATCGTGTGTCGGTTACGCGACATATTCGTGGATAAACGAGATAAATGGTCTTTTCGTAGACTATGTATGACATATTGGAAAGAGATATTCGTCAAAATGTGTTTCGATTAGGATGATGAAAAATTTAAACCACATAAAATTATGTTTTGGATGTGTCGAAATCGACATGCACTTTTCGTCGAAACCATCTATTGACAAACAGCGGGAGCTTAGTGTGTACCTGATAGGAGTTTGGGCTTTTGCTTTCTGACCGAAATTTTCCTATGTTACAGGATAGGGCGGGATTGTGTTTGAAAATAATCTGATATTATAATGTCGAGTTTTGGTAGAAGTACTGAAATTTTATAGTGAATAAAAAATAATTTAAAAGGGTAGATATGAAGATGAATCAATGAACAGTTCTGCGATTGGACCCATGAATGTGCGTTAGTAAGAAAACATGAATGGGATAACGGAAAATAAATTTTGGGCGGGACGAAGTTTGCCGGGTCAGCTAGTTTTCGAATAAATTTGGCTATAACTTTGTAGTACGAAGTTTTGCATTATAATGTTTTGTACCATAATGAAGCTTACCTTTAATTAAAAATAACCAGAGAGTCATTTATTTCACATTTTTCTTTTCTTTAACGTTTTTATATTTCATAATAAATTGACCAACTAATAGGCATGTTATTTTTGAGCAAATAAAAGGCGTTTTTCCATTAGAAGTTTTTCTTCTTTATAAATTAATCAATTAAATCAAAACAAAAACAGTTAAATCATGTAGTCAAGTAAAAAACAAATTAATGAAAATTTCAAATTCTCATCGTTGTTGGAAATTAGTTGGAATCAGGCAATCTTTTCCAGCACCAGAGATGCCAGGTTTGAAGACATATCTTCATTTTGAAGACATTTGATTTTGTGAAGACATTTTTAAGACATTATGAAATATGTGATGAGATTTCAGTATGATAGCGTACATTGATTTTTGAAAGATATTATTCCCATGAAATTCTTACTATTGGCCGAAAATATCGTCAAAAAAGTAGGGCTTTAGTCTCTAGAAGACATTAGTTCATTTGGGCTTGAAAATTCGAATGATTGTGACATTGCATTTCTATTATTTTGGACCTATACTATACAATAGATTAACGCAGATCTTTCAAATGATCACTTCACAAATCGAAGGTTTCCCGGTTACATACCTTTTCAACAATTAGTTGTACGGATATAGTTTGACTTACAACCAAAACTTCAAAGCTGAAATAAACAAATAGAGTTATCACAGTTCCGTTTTTGACGTAGGATTGTGATTGTTCAGAACTCTTGGTTATTTTAAATGTAATTCTTTTCAATGTTCAGAAATCTGTTAGTTTATCTCTTTTGAAATACTAAATAATAGCCCTGAAAAGGGCCGTTGTACTCATAACCTTCAAACGGTTTGTAACGAACAAAGAAAGACAATAAGCATCTGGCAGGAAGTTCAACTATCTGACTGAAAATGATTAAGGTATATCAGTGGGAAAAGAAACTAGTTAAAAATACTCACGATTTCTTGATATTTTGAGGTAAAATACATCATGAAGTTGCTTTATTTGTAATGGATAACTATGGTGTTGTGATTTCTTTACGTATGATACGCTCGCAAAACATACCTCTTTTATTTGTTAAATTTCTCACTTGTTTTATTATTTCCTGTTTTTACTGTTTATTTACTGTTGATGTCACAGGTGAAAAAAATGCTGGATAAATTTTCCATCTAATGGTATACATATATTACAACATATATCGTAAGAACGATTCTGCGTAATATACATTTGAACAATCTTAATAAACGTTACATTTTTACATTTTTCGTAGAGTAACACCCCCCCCCCCTACATACAAATCAAAGACGTAGTCCCACGTCAAAATCACCTGGCATACCTGCGGCGCAAAGCCAGTTCCTTGCATGCATTTGTTTTGATGAAATTTGCACTGTTCGCCCCAAAGTCTATTGAAATAACCTCCAGGTATGCTACATTACTCGATGCATTATTGTGAGTTCTGATATTCAATGATAGCGTTTATTATCTATATAAATAAAAATGTAAGGCAAAATCTGTTGGTAAGCGGAAAACCCGGAGAACGGTTGGTCCGATTTTAGCCTTCATTATTTTGTTGTATTCGTCTCTTCCCGTAGATCAATATAGTGGAGAGAAAAACCGGAAAATTTTCGGAAAACTCTGAAGGAAGGTCGGAAAATCCGGAAAATTTAATTCCTTCATGTTCGAAAATTACATCATAATAAACGTTGTTAGTCAATTCGATATTTGCGCTATCGAAATTGATCTTTGTTCGTAAGTGGAAATGGATTTTCCGACGACATAACGCATTTCCATATCTTATATCTATCTTTTATCTATTATATATATAAAAATGGATTTCTGTCTGTCTGTCTGTCTGTCTGTCTGATTCTTATGGACTCAGAAATTACTGAACCGATTAACATGAAAATTGGTATATAGGGTTTTTTGGGGCCGGAGAAGGGTTTCGTTATTGTTTGAGACCCCTCACCCTCTCTAAGGGGGGCTGCCATACAAATTAAACACAAATTTCTGCTTTACTCGAGAATTAATCAAGCAAATGAAACGAAATTAGGCATTTGGTGGTTTTAGGGTGCAATAAATGATTCTATGGGGGTTAGACTCTCCACCACCATCTTTAAGGGGGGGCTGCCACATAAATGAAACTCAAATTACAGGGGGCACACAAACACAAACTTTTGCATAACTCGAGGACCAATCAAGCACAATTTGGGATGTGAGGGTTTTTGGGTATGAGAAATATTTCTATGATGGTATTACACCTCTCCCTCCTCTGGAATGGAGAGGGAACCCCAAAAAAATATTACACATATTTCAACCAAAAATATTCCAACCAATATTCCAAAAAAATTCGGAAAACTCTGAAGGAAAATGGGAAAATTCGTAAAACTAAATTCCCATATGTTCTACAATTACATAGTGACAAGTGCTGTTAGTCCATTTGATGTTTGCGCTAGCGAAATTGATCTTTGTTCGAAACTGGAAATGGATTTTAATGTGATGAAACGCACATCTATATCTTCTTCTTTCTATACACAAAAAAGGATCGCCGGATGTGTTGATAAGAGCAGAACTCGAGGAAGGAATTGTCCGATTTAGGTCTGTCTTTATTCTATCAAATTTTCTGTATAACACATTTATTCCATGTAACGGAGAAACATGTTATTTGCAAGTGGTTGAGAAATCTTGAACGAGAATTGTGTCTGAAAATAATCTGATATTATAATGATGCGTATTGTTAGAAATACTAGCAATTTTAAAGTAAAAGGTATATTCAACGGGGTCGATTAGAAGATCAATCAATGAACAGTTCTGCGATTGGACCCATGAACTTGCTCATAGTAAGAAAACGTGACGTGAAGGTATTGATAACAAAAAACAAATGTTGGGCGGGACAAAGTTTGCCGGGTCAGCTAGTCTATATAAATAAAAATGTAAGGCGAAATCTGTTGGTAAGCGGAAATTCCGAAGAACGGATGGTCCGATTTTAGCCTTCTTTATTTTGTTGTTTCCGGGCCTGATTCTCGAATACACTTCACGGTGGAAACGGAATTGACGAATTTACGTTGGATTTACAACCAGATGGCGCAGCGAGTAAAATGAGGATGTTTTGTTTTTTTGATATGAAATTCGTTCAAATTTTCTAGAAAAATCAGAATTTATCTTCAAATTTCCCGGTTTCATGAATTCTTTACACGCAGAAAAGGTTAGAATATCATCATTTTACAATGTGCTATGTACATTACGAGGAATGGCTTGTTATAAGTATTGTAACCTTAATTTTTTTTGACGTAGGACTACGTCTTTCATTTCTATACCGGGGTGTAAAATCAAAGTTTCGAAAACGAAAGCGTTACGCCGGAGACCGAGATTTTGAGCGTTAATAGCTCCTAAACAACTGAACGAAATGGTATGATAAACACTTCATTCGAAAGATAAAATGTCTACGCGTTCTATACTTGTTACTTTCTGATCCAAAAACTTGTTTCAATAATCTTAAAATTGCTTTCAAAACAGGCTATTGAAATCACCAATCGGTATATAAGCGAGCGCCGCTCGGAAATCCACTAAGTTCAAATTGAACAGCGATTGGAGCATGTTGTCGCTGTTGTGGTGAAGCTCTTCATTTATCATGAAAGCGCGGATGAACGGTGTCACCAAGATCCTGTTTGTGCACCTTAGGCCAGAAGGGAATCCATCAAGAGGAGAGTGATGCCACAAACGGTTCCCCGGGAAGATCTCGAAGCAGCCGCTACACACACACACACACATACACGCGCGGAATTCTTTCCGTTTGGATGCCATTCAGCATCGAGAAAGATCCGGAAAATAATCTGCCAGTTCCTCTGGAAATTTAAAAATACATTCATGTGAAAGAGTTTATTTGGGATGTTTTCTATCCATGTAACACTGTGACCAAATACATTTGGTTTTGTGATTTTTCAATCAATCGCAATTAACAGAATAGCTTCTGAAGATTATTCTTCCCCATCAGTAGGATATTTCCGTATATTATATGCGCTCGCAATCGCTTTCTGTTTGAATTCTTTCAGCATCGAGAAAGATCCGGAAAATAATCTGCCAGTTTCTCTGGGGATTTAAAAATACATTCATGTGAAAGAGTTTATTTTAATGTTTTCTATCCATGTAACACTGTGACCAAATATGTTTCAATCAAGTGCTATTAACAGATGGTTATCGAGTTAGCATAAACCACTGGTGGGCTTCCAGTATCGAGGAAAATGTGGAAATATCTAATCGTTACTGAAAATAATCTGCCAGTTCCTCTGGGAATTTAAAAATACATTCATGTGAAGGAGTTTATTTGAATGTTTTCTATCCATGTAACACTGTGACCAAATACATTTGGTTTTGTTATTTTTCAATCAATCGCAATTAACAGGATAGCTTCTGAAGATTACTCTTCCCCATCAGTAGGATATTTCCGTATCCAATATTGGATGCATAAAACCTTGTGCCTCCAACGTAACGCTCTCGTTTTCGAAGTCCCTCAAATATTCATTCATTCAGAATGAACTCAGATTCAACAAATGATATCTAAATCAACGATAGACCTACGTCCCCCTTGCGGTTATACCATAGATATAACCCACTTCCTGTTTTTCAACTAAGTAAACGATGAATATGGTGTTTTGCGCTAAAAACACTGCAAATCCTTCTCGTATCGGCCCCTACATTATCAATGATATCAGCCAATTTGAGATGATATCGATTTCATCGCAATTATACATAAATAGTATCAATAACCGGTATGCATTATCAAACTTAAAATTTTCGAATATTATCTATGACTTCGGTCAAATCGCGTGTTGACACCATCGTAAATATACAAAACTCCAACTTTCTTACCATATACAGACGACATTCAATGGCTGAAATGAATATAAATTTAAATAAAATGAATAATCACCACCGAATCTTGCTTTTCAGTGCGTAAAATAAACAAACACCCTCACTTTTGTGGTTCTGAGCTCTAATGTAGATGTCGTATGAGCTGATTCAGCTTTGAGTAAATTCGTCAATGAAATGTATCCGCGATGACAACGGTACGGTGTCGACATCTGGATACGAGATTAGTTTCCCACTAAACTTATCATTATAATATCAAATTATCTTCAGATGAAATTTTTGTATGAGATTATTATATCACATGAAAAAAACAAAGTTTTCCACTCACATTGAATACCAGTTTGATACGAAGAAGTTAATTTTCATTAATGATTTTTTATTTGAAAAGTGCTCATTTTGCATGAAAACTCATTATTACCTTCGACATTTCACTAACTCGTAAAACGTAGTTCAATGGCGTGCCGTTTATTTCGTTTCCACCGTGAAGTGTATTCGAGAATCAGGCCCCTTATATATATAAATAAAAATGGAAGGCCAAATGTGTTGGTAAGCGCAAAACCTGAGGAAGGAATGGTTCAATTTGAGTCATCTATATTTCGTTGTATTCGTCTCTTCCTGTAGATCAATATAGCGGAGAGAAAAATCGTAAAATTGAATTCCCATTTCCCAACGAAATTAAGTTTTGTTCGAAAGTGGAAAAGGATTTTCAGACGGAATAACGCATTCCTATATCTTCTATCTATATAAACAAAAATGGAAGGTGTTGGTGTGCCCTAACCCCGAAAAAGGAATGGTCCGATTTGAGCTGTCTTTATTTTGTAATATTCTCTGCATCAAACATGTATTCCATGCAACGGAGAAACATGTTATTTCCAAATACTTGAAGAATCTTGAACGAGAATTGTGTCTGAAAATAATTTTATATTATAAGAACGAATTTTTGTAGAAGTACTAAACAATTTATAGTAAAAGGAAATTGTAAAGGGTCAAAGGGTAATCAATGAATGAAGAGTTCAGTGTTTGGACTCACTAACGTTCATTTAGTAAGAAAACGTGGATGTTTGAAAGTATTCAAATCAAAAAATCTATTTTGTGCGGGACGAAGTTCGTTGGGTTAGCTAGTATTTCATGAAAATTTTACATATAAATGTGACAATTATATTGCAAGTGGTTTGTGCGGTGGTTGGTACCAGGTTGTCTCGTTTCAAATACGCAGGGTTTAGCAGTAAAACATATACTTTCTATATTTATTTATCGCTTGTGCAATGAAACGCGGCATACTTGAAAATTTTATATGCGTTGCTCTCAAATGATTAATTTCTACAACGGTGCTATTCGTATGCCCAACTACTTCCGCTGTTGTGTGACCAACTAAGCCCTTTATATATGAAAACGAGTACTCATGAATAAAAAATTTAAAAGCGATTTCCATTAACATTTAAAACTAAAACATACAAGAATCTTTTGTTTTACGTTACAACCGATTTCATAATTATTAACCATTTTCAGAACCGATTTTCTAATGCGCAAACAGTGAATGATTTTTGGAAAAATCGGCATCATGTTCGTATTTTTTAACCTACTCAATAAAAATCTCTCCCAATTTGCTTTATTTATTACATCAGTAATTCGCTGTTTTTCATCCATAGATCGCTAATTTTTTGGACGCTCAGATTCCAAGATATCGTCACTGACCAACTTACTCCTATGAAAAACAGGAAGTGGGTTATATCTATGGTATAACCGCAAGGGTGACGTAGGACTATCGTTGATTTAGAGATAATTTGTTTGAAGTTGAGTCTGATTTCATTCTGAATGAATGAATATTTGGGGGACTTCGAAAACGAGAGCGTTACGTTGGAGGCACATGGTTTTATGCATCCAATATTGGATACGGAAATATCCTACTGATGGGGAAGAATAATCTTCAGAAGCTATCCTGTTAATTGCGATTGATTGAAAAATCACAAAACCAAATGTATTTGGTCACAGTGTTACATGGATAGAAAACATTAAAATAAACTGTTTCACATGAATGTATTTTTAAATTCCCATAGGAACTGGCAGATTATTTTCAGTAACGATTAGATATTTCCACATTTTCCTCGATACTGGAAGCCCACCAGTGGTTAATGCTAACTCGATAACCATCTGTTAATAGCACTTGATTGAAACATATTTGGTCACAGTGTTACATGAATAGAAAACATTCAAATAAACTCTTTCACATGAATGTATTTTTAAATTCCCAGAGGAACTGGCAGATTATTTTCCGGATCTTTCTCGATGCTGAATGGCATCCAAACGGAAAGAATTCCGCGCGTGTATGTGTGTGTGTGTGTGTGTAGCGGCTGCTTCGAGATCTTCCCGGGGAACCGTTTGTGGCATCACTCTCCTCTTAATGGATTCCCTTCTGGCCTAAGGTGCACAAACATGCTCTTGGTGACACCGTTCATCCGCGCTTTCATGATAAACAAAGAGCTTCACCACAACAGCGACAACATGCTCCAATCGCTGTTCAATTTGAACTTAGTGGATTTCCGAGCGGCGCTCGCTTATATACCGATTGGTGATTTCAATAGCCTGTTTTGAAAGCAATTTTAAGACTATTGAAACAAGTTTTTGGATCAGAAAGTAACAAGTATAGAACGCGTAGACATTTTATCTTTCGAATGAAGTGTCTATCATACCATTTCGTTCAGTTGTTTAGGAGCTATTAACGCTCAAAATCTCGGTCTCCGGCGTAACGCTTTCGTTTTCGAAACTTTGATTTTACACCCCGGTATAGAAATGAAAGACGTAGTCCTACGTCAAAACTAGCACCGTCCTACCCTACGTCTCAATAAACTTATTTTATGAGATGTCTAAATCTCGAAACATTAGTTTCGACCACGCTTAACGTTACAACCAAGGCGCCTCTATATATACCATGTGAAACAATCATACGAAATGCACTTTCAGCCATATTGGAATTGCTGTCGGTATTGTTCACAAACAGTTGCCGGTGGCTCTCTAAAAACTGCCACGACGCTTATTCGAACGATGCCTACTATGTTCGGCTTTCGCGAATTTATGTGAAAAAGAAGAAATGATTTTGTGGAATTTAATTCTCATCCAGTTCATCCACTACTCTCGCATGTGAAAATGCAAAAATGGCGTATCCTAGCAATAACAAAACAAACAACTCCCGCTCCACAAACCGTAATCCCCTTCTTATTGAAGTGATGATGTTGCTTCACCTGTTATACATTTATACAAGCACCTTGGTTACAACCAAAGCGCCTAGAAGTATATCCTAAGGTGGGCCAACTTGCTAAAATCACTCTTCAGCCATCTTGGGAGTCTATTGCGTTTTGTTGGTAAACAAAACACAATACGCTATTGCCGAAGGTCGCTCGTGATCAGTCTGTCTCTTTCACGCTTCAAGCAAATAATTCCTCTTCTGCTTTCTTCCGTACAGTTTTCATATACCGCTCCCCTAAACAACTTAGTGACGAAACGGCCTCACCTAGTACCATAGACCCGTCTTGGTTACAACTATCATTGCGAAACGAAGGAAGCGGAAGGAAGTGGAAGCGAAGTTGTTGCAAATGAAATTGAAACAAATTTACTGAAATTTTACCGAAAATACGACTTGTGTGAAGGATAAAAGTTCTAGCGTATAAAAGTTTTTGTTGCATGCAAGTTTCTGTTCAATTGAAAGTCTCAACCGTTTTCCAATAGGAAATACCTTGTTCTGATTTGTTGAAATCGAAGATACAGGCTTCCTATTGTACTCACAATTATTGCTCAGTCATGTTCTGATAGATTTACGAGAGTTTTGCATCAATCATTTTGGGCACTCTTTGACAATTCATTAAAGTGAGAATTGATATAATAATATACTTCATGAAACGACAGACTTCAAAACCAAGGTGCCGAGGGAAATTGACGATGCAAATACACGAAAGAAGGGAGAGCGTTCGTTCCCACCGAAATGTGTTCCCTAACAGAGATGTCAAAACCAAGGTGTCTGGCGAAATTGGCGTTGTAATTACATGCAAGTTGGAGGGATTTTTGTTCCCACAGAAATGTGTTCCCTAACATAGACTTTGCGTAGGAAATAGTTTTAATTTGTAACGAGGACAAATTTGAACGCTGTGCATAAGCATACTGCTACCGAATGAAGAATACCACTGGGTACCAGTCGTATCAAGATGAAAGTCAAGAGGATCGGATTCTACTGAAATTCTAATAAAAACCAAAATAGACATTTTCAGTTCATTCAAATAAATCCAGCACAATTGCGTTTCCTCATCTAGCCTCAGAAGCCATCTTTCTGGCTGTATCGTCTGAAATACAATCTCGAAGATGTCTATCCAAATCAAACGAAAGTTGATTCTCATGAAGAGTGTCAATTTGGTTTAAGACGAAATCACGTGTGGTGGTTTTCAAAATTTCTTGTTGTAATCTAATTCTTTGTTTTCCCCGAATTTGTGAAGCCAATGGAGTTGGGTGAGAAATATTATCCATGTCATGCAGAATTTTGAAAAAAATGTCATCATCTTTCAAAGGATCAAAGGTAGTGATGAGCAAAAAACGTTCCCATGAATGAAACATGCAACGTGTAAACATTTTCCAATGGAACGTAATCTTGTACACATTAGAAATAAGTCTGACATGTACCATTAGGATGTCGGTTTAAATCATGGAATGTTGTATGTGGTTGCTGCTCTTCAAGACTGTCGAATTTAATTCGATCTTTTTAATCCAGTCTTGAACCTAATTAAGGTATTTTTCCCATCCAACAAACATTAAGGTTGCTCTCGTTTCCAAACGAGGAATTTTCCAGAATCCCAGGAATCTTTCTTTTTAAATTCTATGGACCAATTGTCCTTTTGCGGTGAATTAACAGGGTTGATATCATCTACCTTACCACAAGATTCTTGTGCAATTTGGTGCATCGTTTGCATCAAGGGTGTCTATTCTGTATTTCAATCGATTCGAAATATTTCGAACGACTTGGTAAATTCCATTCCCTGTTTCGTTCGAGGTGTTTTCAAATTCGAATACCTTTCGTTCGGACTGTTTTGTTTTCGAACATCTTTCATTCGAATCAAACCAAACGTCAAACCCACTTTGTTTATGAAGGAGTGAATAATTTCCGCAGCGGATGAGCGGTGAACTGCAAAAATGTAAGCTAATTTTTAATCATTTTTTTCTTTAAATTAATTTTAACGTTCAACAGGGAAAAAAACAAAAACAAAACAACCACTAAAAATCAGTTCGAGCGGATTGTGCTGCTTCTGGAGCAAGAGCCGGACATAGCAAAGGGTTTCTCCCGAGGAAATTCCGGACCCTTCTGGGATGATCTGGCGGCAGAAGTCAATAGTTTGGGACCGCCTATTCGCGATGGAAGTGGATGGAAAAAGGTATATACTAAAACGAATCCGAAACATATGTTTATAGTCTTATTTTTGCCCTGGTTTTCTGTGTAGGTTTGGGCGGACTATAAGTCCGGATTAAAGCGAAAACTCGCTCACAACAAACGGGAGCAGAGGGCGACAGGTGGAGGACCCAATAAAATTATCAATTTGTCCGAGCTGGAGGAGCAGGCAGTTCTACTAACTGGGTTACTTGCGACCGTGGAAGGAATCCCGGGTACCTCATCTCATGGAACACAGTTGGGTTCGCCTTCGGGTGAACCTCAAGCTGCAGACCAGGAAAATTTTATATATTATGGTACTTCCGACGAGTGTGACGGTATCAATAATACCATTCACTTCCAGCCCTCTCAGCCGAAAAAATCCAGACCTTCTACCACGAGGCTATTAGAGCTGCAAGTCGAGCAACAAAACAAATTTCACACCAATGTGAAATCCCTGTTAAAAAACACAAACAAGAATTTGAGTGATCTGGTTCATTATCAGCGCCAATCAGCTCGAGCGATTCTTTCCGTGGATGCCACACTCAAAGAACATCTGAGTGAACAAAAACGACATAACCACGAGATGGAGAAGATCGCGCCGGAGAAATCAATAGCGACAAATCCTTGAAACGCAGATTGCGTATATTTCAGAACATTAGAATAATGTTTCAAAATATCAGTGATCTGATTTTTTATCTTTATATTGTAACTCAAGTATAAAAAAATGAAAAAAGTTCTAATCGTATTTTTATATCTTTCCATGGAAGAAAAATCTTACTTAATTTTTTCTTTGAAGTTTGTTTGGAATAGCATCAAAATTATATAAACTTTTTTAAAATTCACGAATTTCGCCTATAGTTTATGGAACTTCCTTAACCCCTTCACGTACAACATTGAACTTCACTCGTTGTTTCTCGATGTGAAATAATTACATAGCCTCAGGCATATGATGAGGATACCGACAACTGAAGATTATCAAATTTCCGTTATTTAAAAAAAAAATTGAATGAGCTAAAAATATAAAATATAATTTGAATATTATAATTAAAATAAAAACGAACGAGTTAGTACGTAGTAATAACTCCTTCGTTTTTATTTTAAACACAACATGTATTTGCTCATCATAGGGCACCCATGTTAGATACCCACACTCAGCAGAGTAGCGGAACGACTCGAAATGCTCGTTTTGGGCCGTGCTGTTGGAAATTAAATCGTACAGCAAGGGGTTAAAACAACGCAAAAAGTATTAATAATGGTTATTTGAATACTTGGCCTGCTTACGAGAAATCGATAATGACATGTTCTCAAAGTGTTGGCAGGAATAAGAGTAAATAATTCTGCCGAAACCATAGTTAAGTAAGGAAGACACTTCCTTTTCCGGTGGTTGTTATTTATTTGAGCATTTGCAAACAAGTTAGATGAAATTTAACAGTCATAAATATTAATTTAAACAAAAGTTTATTATGTAAACAGCTGCATAACATATTATAACTACTGAGAACGACCAAATTCTAAGCATATATTGTGAAGTGCACAGCATACATTTATAATTTGAGCGCATTTAGTAGGATTGTAGTGAAGTTGTCTCGCGCCAAGGATGCATCTAAACCGATTTTTTAGTAAACCGATTGTCCGCTCGACGATAGCACGACCCAAGGCATGCCTGCGATTAAAATCGCTCTCCAAACTCCCTTCCTCCGCTGCTCTGAATGGGGTAACTAACCAAGGTTCCGATGGATAACCAGCATCACCTGAAAATATTTTATCACACAGTACATACAAGTATACTAAAATATTGTAGTTGAACATTACCTAGAATCTTAGTATTAACTTCACCATTTTGGTGAAGCTGCTCAAAGTGAGTTCTTGCAGGGCTTACACGCCATATATGAGAGTCATGATTAGATCCCTGGAAGGTAGGATCAACGAAACGAATCCTTTGCTGATCGTCACAAACCTATGTTGATAAAAAAGAGTATTTGTTCATTGATTTGTTAATTCAAATACTAATAATACTTACAATCAGAACGTTGAGACTATAAAATCCCTTCCGATTAAAAAACAAATTTCGATTCAGCTTAGGTGGAATAATTTTTACGTGGGTTCCATCCAAACACATAATAACACCCGGAATTGATGTTTTCTGATAGAAGTGTAGTTTAGCACGCCGCTGTTCGTCTTCCGTCATATTTAGGGAAATCCATTTCTTACACAGTGTCCGCTCCAGAATGTTAAGCATTTCAGTCAGCACCTTGGAAAATGTGGGCTGTGCTATGGCAATGTGACAATCTTGCCCTGCTCCATGTTGATAATTTCCTTCAGCAAAGAATCGCAAACATGCTGCGAGTTTCACCTCCGTGGATAGACCACCTTTCCTTGTGGTAAGGCAGTTCTCAATTTCCTCTAAAACGTACCGAAAAGCTTCCTTACTTAGACGAAAACTTTTGATGAATCTGAATAAGGGCAAAATAATCAATAAGAGAAACAAACATGGGATTTTTGAGACGGATACTTACGCTTCATCAGAAAGTTTCATGAAGTCGGTTGATTTTCGGTGGTTTCGCCGATGGTAGCAAGGCATTCCAATTTCTTCTTGCTCCGCCAAATTCGGTAACAAAACGGAATCCATTGAACGAGAAAATTTTCTCACAAATTTCTCTTAGGATCAAAAATTAACTGAAATTCAACTCGCACTCGCCGCTATTTAATACGGTGTTTCTTTTTGTTTATCGGTTTTTGACAGATCGATGCATATTCGAAATTTTCTAACACTTTCGTTCGAAACGAGCAAAACGATTGGAATAGGGAATGGTAAATTCGAAAACGATCGAAATATCACTTTCGAACGAAATAGAAATCCGTCGGAATACAGAATAGGCACCAAGGTCATTTAAAGTATATACACTGTTCTGAAGTTCATCAAAGTTTGACACTCCATCTTGTGTATAAGTGCGGTTACTTGTGTCACAACTTTAAACAACTTCCTGTTGTGACAATATACAATCCATTTCACAACTTTCGACGTTATTGATGACGCCGTTCGCTCCTGTGTTATCAAAATTATTATTTTCAGTTGAAGCAAAAGTTTGTATTGGATCCAAAAACTGCACGTCATTACAAATCGAATCTACATCATTAAATAATAATAATGACCCTCCTCTGACAGTTGAGAGGCAAAACGATGGCTTTTCAAGTGGGGGTCGCATGAAGGTAATTTCGAATGATGATTCATCGCATCATCTTCCTTACCATGTTAATAACAGAAGACTCTTTAATTTTTCTTATTAGGGTCTGGACCTTCCAGTGATTGGATGCCGTAATTTTAATCCCTAATACTGTAAACGCATCAGGATCTCGCGTGTATTCTCGATCCAACCCTTAATGGTCTGCATTTGGTCGTAAAATAATTCCTCAAGCGATTTTCGTCAGAACTTCTCCGGTTGGATAACTTCTTCGGTTGCGCCATTTTAAGTAAAAAGAACTGAGACGAAATTAAAAGTCATATCGATCGTTATTTTAATGTTTTATACTTGACAGATCCAATTTAAAATGTTGAAAGTTTCATGAAGTCACAATATTTTTTGGTGTTTAAAATTGTGGATTTTGTGCTTACGCACTGCGATCTGCTGATATCATTATCCGAAGTGGAATTATATATGATGAAAACCGCCCTCCGCCGCCCTGGACGAGATGGATCCTGTATTATGTATGGATGAAATAAAGAAAAAACTCCTCAATATCATATAAAATAATTATCATTATCGAACACAGTTATCAATTTTTCTCACCAGAAAAAAACATGTTACTTTATTCTAGACAAAACACATTTAAAATGGGAAAGGTAATTTTCTTTTATAATTTTTACTTTCTGAGTGTTTATTCAACCCATTTCCACTTCCGCTTTAAACCCAACGGAACACATATATGCCTCAATGCGAATTTCAGTTGGACTAACAGCACCTAATACGACAAGTAGAGCATATGGGAAATCAGTTTTCCAAATATTCTTCCATTTTTAAAATTTTTCTCGTCACATGAGCTTTCCTTTGGTGAAAATGAACGCAACAAAACAGACAGCATAAACCAGACGAACCGTTCTCGAGTGGGAACACACATTGGTTTTTATTTATGAAAATTGAAATGAATTGTTTCATATTTCATGTAACTCTAACACATCCGCTACAAAATACAATTTTTTCACTTACACTTGTACTAAGTATTTCACAATGCTTGATCGGTCATTGATGTGAAATTTTTCGAGAATTAAAGTTCAAAATTTAAATTTTATTTGCTCGGATTAATCGTATCAATGCCGATTTCCCCCAGGCACCTCTGTTTTGAAATCTCTGTTAGGAAACACATTTTGGTGGGAACAAAAGCTTCCCCTGCTTTCATGTATTTGCAATACCGATTTCTCCAGACACCTTGGGTTTGAAGTCTGTACTTTCATAAAATATTAAATTTTATTCATTTTTACTGTAATGAATTGTTATGGAGTGCTCAATTGACGCAAAATTCTCGTAAATTTATCAGAAAATGACTGACTTAAAATTGTGAGTGCAAAAGGAAGCTTGTATCTTCAATTTCAACCAATCAACACCAGGTATTGCCTATCGGATAACGGTTGAGATTTTTGAACTCTTCGATAGTTAGTTTCATGACATATATTATTTTATTCAATTAAAAAATTGTTTTGTAGTGCCGAAATCGATTGACGCAAAAATCTCATCAATCCATCATGAAATGATTGAGCAATAAGCGTTTGAAATTTAACTGAAAATTGTAAAAAGCTTCTCGAATTGAACCAATGGTCGAGATCCATGGTTCTGTACTCTCATTACATTTCTCAAGAAATAAAACCTTCAGCAGAAATCTTCAAAAATGATAGCTTCCCGAACTTCAGCAGATCTTCTGTTGATTTGGATCTTTCTATGAAGGAAGCAATTCGAGATATTTCAGATCATCTTCGATCGTCGACAATACCTTTTATTCTCGCTTCAAAATACAACCATATCAATTCTTCAGGAATGTTTTAACTGATGGTTCAAGAATCAACGGATCTACTGGTTTTGGTATCTTTAATCACATAAACTTGAAGGCCCTCGTTCAGTGTATGTTACCAAACTGGCTGCAATATATCATGGAAATAATACCATTGAGTCCTTACCACCTGATCACTATTGACGTAGGACTACGTCTTTAATTTCTATACCGGGGTGTAAAATAAAAGTTTCGAAAACGAAAGCGTTACGCCGGAGACCGAGATTTTGAGCGTTAATAGCTCCTAAACAGCTGAACGAAATGGTATGATTAACACTTCATTCGAAAGATAAAATGTCTACGCGTTATATACTTGTTACTTTTTGATCCAAAAACTTGTTTCAATAGTCTTAAAATTGCTTTCCAAACAGGCTAATGAAATCACCAATCGGTATATAAGCGAGCGCCACTCGGAAATTCACTCAGTTATAATTGAACAGTGATTGGAGCATGTTGTCGCTGTTGTGGTGAAGCTCTTCGTTTATCATGAAAGCGCGGATGAACGGTGTCACCAAGAGCCTATTTGTGCACCTTAGGCCGAAAGGGAATCCATCAGGAGGAGAGTGATGCCACAAACGGTTCCGCTTGAAACATCGGAGCAGCCAACACACACACATACACGCGCGGAACTATTTTCGTTTGGATGCCATTCAGCATCGAGAAATTTCAGGAAAGATGCAATCGTTGTTGAAAAATAATCTGCCAGTTCCCCTGAGAACTGAAAAATACATTCATGCGAAAGAGTTCATTTTAATGTTTTCTATCCATGTAACACTGCGACCAAATATTTTTCAATTAAGTGCTATTAACAGGTGGTTATTGAGTTAGCATTAACCACTGGTGGGCTTCGAGTATCGAGGAAAATCAGGAAAGAACTAATCGTTGCTGAAAAATACTCTGTCAGTTCCCCTGGGAATTTAAAAATACATTGATGAGAAAGAGTTTATTCTAATGTTTTCTATCCATATAACAATGCAACCAAATACATTTGGTTTTGTGATTTTTCAATTGATCGCAATTTACAGGAATGCTTCTGAAAATTATTCTTTTTCGGCGAGGAATCAAGGGATCGAGGGATTCATCACCTAGCCTGACCTGACCTGAAAGACATGCAGTTTGTTTGGAACTGTGAGGGAGGGCAGAAAAGCCAGGAGGCAGGTGGCAGGAGAAGAAGAGAAGGTGACCAAGAGAGTATCAGCACCGAAAAACGGTTCCGATTGAGACATCAGAGCAGCCACCACACACACATACACGCGCGGAACTATTTTTGTTTGGTTGCCATCCAGCATCGAGAAGATTCCGGAAAGATATTATCGTTGCTGAAAAATAATCTGCCAGATCCCTTGGGAATTGAAAATTACATTCAAGCGAAAGAGTTTATTTTAACGTTTTCTATCCATATAATACTGCGACCAAATACAATTGATTTTGTGGTTTTTCAATCATGTGCAATTAACAGGTGGTTAACCACTGGTGATGGACTTCGAGAAGAATCCGGAAAGATATCGCTGCTGCAAAATAATCTGACAGTTCCTCTTGGCATTGAAAATAACATGCAAGCGAAAGAGCTCTCGTTTTCGAAGTGCCTCAAATATTCATTCAGAATGGATTCAGATTCAACTTCAAACAAATGATCACTGAATCAACGATAGTCCTACGTCACCATTGCAGTTATACCATAGATATAACCCACTTCCTGTTTTTTATTTTCTCGAATAGTCTTAACAGTATACAAGCCATTTAATCCTTGAAACAAAAGATGAAAGCATCGTATTTTCTTATCAAAAGCCACTCACCAGTTGGCAAAACCAATGGAACAGAGATGAGCTTTGAAGATGACTATACTCTATTATCCCCAAAATTTCAACGAAGACCTGGGGTTGCATTGCGCATTTCGAAACGAGTAACTCGTGTACTGCTGCCAGTTCGCGATATCTTAGCTACCCGCGATCTTAAATTTATGTTCCCCGTATATGTCTCCCTAAGAAGCGCTAATATTATCATTAAGTTCCCATCTCCTACTCCCACTTGTACATTCTCCCTTCCTTTCTTATTACATAAGCAGAACTTAGTACCCGTTGGGATAAGATCATTACAGGAGCTTTAAACATGGCAAAGAGGCACTCACTACCAAAGGATACCGATGCTTCATCACCTGGGGATGTGGCGATGTAGTTGTTACGACCCACCACAGGCACTGTTCCTGACAAGGATAATATCGACGAAGCAACGAAGGAACAAATAATATATTTTTTATTGTTCTGTTGTTTTAGCTGATTAGACTTAAGTTAATGATTACGTACTTATACTAGATTCAAACAGTTTAAAAATGTACTGCTTGTACTGCTATCTACTTGAGCCTAATTAAATAAATAAAGGGAAAAAACCCATTGAAATTGGAAATTTTCCACTATACGACAGATTTTCGTTTTACAATTTGTACCCCCAGTATGTTCCCGAAAGACGTAATCCTACATCAAAAAATTCAACAATTCATCCACGGTCGACGCTTTCCTCAATTGGTCAGTAAAGATTCACATCAAAGTGTGGATGATGCCGCAGGTTTTTCGGAAAATAATATGAACAATCAAAAGATCCCTGCAAAATTTTTTCAATGGCAAAATCTTTATCTCTGGCCAGCATGAAAAATACGAGGAAACAAACAAATTTTGGGAGAGTAGGTCTTTTTCAGCTGCGTGAAAAATGCCGTAAGATTGTAAAACAAAATAATAAGAATTTTAGGTCCAGAATATATGTAAGTCTGCCTATGAACATGATGCTTTAGTTCACATCGGCACGAACATTCTCATTCTCTCTCACCCATTATGAGCTATCCTGATTGCTTTCTGATTTTTACTTTCATTTTGCTTGATTTTTGAGAGTTATTGTTGGTAACCCTGCTTCACACAAGTGGAAATATGCTCGTGCTCTTCGGAATCTTTATATAGAAAGATTTCACCCAAAATCAGCCGAGAAAAAGCAAATTTTTGACGCGACCCTCTTCGATTTTAATGAAACTTGGGTTCGATGGATGCTACCTAAATTTTCAATTTTCATCACCATATTTAAATTCAAAGTACGACTGATTTTTTAAAAGTGCATATTTAAAATAATTCAAAATCATCTTTTATTTCAAAAAATCATAACGCAGAATCCAGATGAATGATTGAAATATGATGTTTGATATAGATGTTGGAAAATTTATGACCTAAAGGGTGTGTCACATCAAATTGCATCACGGAAAAAACGCTGTAGAAATTCGCCCAGTAGACCGATCCTTTTGAAAATTTTAGACATTAAAATAAAAACTATTAAACAACTTTTGGCATTTTCTTTTTATTCATACTTCGAGCCCAAGCCCGTATGCTCGCACCTTCCTCTTTACCCCGTCCATAAGGTTCTGTACAACGTCAGGTTGTAGTTTTTTTTTGAACAGAAATCCATTTTCTCTTGAAGTCCGCCCCCGATTTGACAACTTTTAGGTTCTACCGGAGGGCCTGCGGGTTCATTTCCTTTGGCACGAAGGTGACCCCGTTGGCTTCGTACCACTCCAACACGTCCTTTGAATAGTGGCACGAAGCGAGATCCGGCCAGAAGATGGTCGGGCCCTCGTGCTGCTTCAGTAGTGGTAGTAAGCGCTTCTGTAGACACTCCTTAAGGTAAACCTGCCCGTTTACCGTGCCGGTCATCACGAAGGGGGGCGCTCCGCTTTCCGCAAGAGCAGATCGCTTGCCACACCATGTACTTTTTTGGCAAACTTGGATAGTTTCTGCTTGCGAATCTCCTCCGGAACGCTGAATTTGTCCTCTGCGGAGAAGAACAACAGGCCCGGCAGCTGACGAAAGTCCGCTTTGACGTAGGTTTCGTCGTCCATTACCAGGCAATGCGGCTTCGTCAGCATTTCGGTGTACAGCTTCCGGGCTCGCGTCTTCCCCACCATGTTTTGCCTTTCGTCGCGGTTAGGAGCCTCCTGAACCTTGTATGTACGTAGGCCCTCCCGCTGCTTGGTCCGCTGGACGAATGAACTTGACAAATTCAGCTTGTTGGCGACATCTCGGACCGAACTTCTCGGATCACGTCTAAACTACTTAAATACGCTCTAGTGATCTTTTTCACTGACGGAGCATCCATTTTTGCCGTTCTTCACCTTCCGGTCGATGGTTAGGTTCTCGAAGTATCGTTTTAGTACTCTGCTGACCGTAGATTGGACGATTCCCAGCATCTTACCGATGTCCCGATGTGACAACTCCGGATTCTCGAAATGAGTGCACAGGATTAATTCACGACGCTCTTTTTCGTTCGACGACATTTTTCCAAATTTACGAAAAATTGACAGTGAAGCATGGCCAACGTGATCTATACACTCTTATCTGATTATAAGCGAAAGCTGAAGATATAATTCCTAAAAATGAAATTTCTACAGCGTTTTTTCCGTGATGCAATTTGATGTGACACACCCTTTATCTAGGGAATAAAACATTTCAAATGCAGTATTAAAAGATCTTACATAAAAGTTGAGTTCAGTATGAAAAACTTTTTTCTAACATTTCACGAACATGATTTTAATTATATTAAATTGGTTGTATCTCGAGAACGGTCACTCACTATTTGTAAGCAAAGTAAATCGGATTATCATCCATACTCCGTTTTTCACGACGTTCTTGATGGATTTCCGAGCGGGCCCTAGTTTATATACATATTTGTGTGATTTCAATAGCCTCTTTTAAAATTATGTTTTAAGTTATCGGAAGAATTTTTCGAGTCAATAAGTAGCAAGCATATAACTCTATTGTATAAAATGATTACCATACCATTCTGTTGAGCTGGATTAATTTTGAAAAAATATTTAAATTTCAAGTTAAATATGACAAAAAACAGTGTGATGAATGAACCTGGTGACTTCCTACAAATCTAATGTAATCTCTTGAATTAAATTACTAGTTGAGTATATTATCATACAAATTTCAGAATGCAAATGAATGTACTTTTCGGATTTTTCATGTTGTACGAACTTATGTTCGCTCATCTACCACTATCAATTCCATAATCAATGGCATCGGTCTGTATCGAATTATCATCGATACTAAATGCTCCGTTCAGTCCGAAAAGAGATGGTATTGGGAGAGAATAGCATAATGCATTGGCGTGTGAGCGTGATCACCCTCATGACACATCGCAATCACAACCAAATGGAATTCAGAGCGGGCACCAGCTTATATACAGATTTGTGTGATTTCAATAGAATGATTTCAAAGCAACAAGTTTTCGAGGTTGAAAATTAACAATTATTTAACTATTGGACACATTATCGTTCGAATGAAGTGATTATCATAACGTTTTATCCTAGGACTAACCGTTCTCGAGATATAACCGTTAATAATGTTAATAATGTTAATAATGTTAGTGAAATTTCTATACCACACATATTTCAACCGAACATAACAATTGAAAATTTTTGGAATTGTGGAGGAAAATGGGAAAAATCGGAAAATTGTTTTACAATTACATCGTGATAAGTGTTGTTAATTCAATTGATGTTTGCGCTCATGAAATTCATCTTTGCAAGTGATTGAAGAATCTTGTCTAAAAATAGATTTAGTTTTATAACTACATGACCTGGCGAACTTCGTCCCACCCACAATTGATATTTTGATTTAAATAATTTTGAACACTCAAGTTCCCACAGAAATTAATTTTATGCACGTGATCTATACTCGCGGAATATAATTTCTTTTTTGATCCTTTGTTTTGAGAAATTGGTAAAAAGGGAGCGTTAGGTTGAGGTTGCGACTAGCTAAGATCTCTCTAATCGGTAAGTCAGATAGGTGTACCTTCCGATAGATGAGCCCTGACAGTATGAAGGTTTATATAGGACCAGACCACATGCTCGATGTCATGATAACTATCACCACAAACACAAATTTTACTATCAACGATCCCAATGCGATACAGATGTACATCTAACAAGTAATGATTAACCATAAGGTGGAACATCACGCGAATGAAGTCCCGATTTACATTCAATCCCTTGAACCATTGGTGTATCGATACCTTGAAAATAATTGTATATAAGCAGCAACTCATATTATCTTCACTCCAATTGTGTTGCCAATTAGAGAGTACATACCGTTCTTAGCTAGCGAGTCCGCTTGCTGGAATGTGAATTTTTTGTGACGATATCCAGGCAAAAACGGTAGGAGAGAGGATTTTAGAACATGTATCTAATCCTTGAATGATGTGAAGGCTATCTTGAGCTTTCCAGTTGCACAGAATCCCGCCCAAACCATACACGAGCCTCCACCAAAATTCCTGATTGAAAAATACTGTTCCTCCTTTCGTAAATCACGCCAATTCTCGTTGAAACCATAAGGACTATACAAATTGAACTTTTTTTCGTTACTGAAGATAAACTAGCAAAGATAAAAATAAAAAAGTAATTGAAAAACTTTTCGTTATAGTATATAGCAAAATGTATTATTTTGAAAATGTTCTTTATCGTGACATACCATGTCCCACTGTTGATTCAAGTGAGCTTAGGCAATACTCAGACGTCTTTCGATGTGGGATAGTGTAAGATTAGGAGCTTTAACCTTTCAACACGGATTTGATCTTGGGGAATAGAAAATTTCAACAATTCAACGAGTTGTATCCGAGACACGACCGCTTGGGACGTAAGACAACGCAATCTTTTTTTTTTCTCGAAATCTGTTGGTTTATCATTTCGGATATTATTTATAAATAACTCTTTAGTAAAAAGTTCCGAGGACCCTGAAAAGGTTTAATGATTTGCGTGGTTTAGTAGAATAATTTCAAGAAGCAATTCTTTCTTGCCTTGACGAGAACAATACATTAAGGAAGGCCCCGGTCTGGAAAATAAAAAAAATTAATTTTTGTTTTTTGCCCTCAGAAATGTTGTCCTGAAATTTTTTTTTCAATATTTGATTTCGTTGGAAAGTTACAGCCAAAAGTCTGAAGTCACCTCAAGGCATATAGTATTGCTGTACAAATTTTAAAACGCGTTTTTCTCGAAACCATTTTATTTCAACCGGTGGTATCGATGTCTCAGGATCTACTCGACTGATTCTGCTGAATTTTTTTTTCAGCATGTAAAAATGAATTATCAGAGGCGGTACATAGCCGTTCTTGATAACTATTTTTTTCGATTTTTTTAAAATCGCTATTTAAAAATTTCCATGAAAAATATCTAATTTTTAACAAAAATGGCCGCTGTTTTGGCGAATTTTCAAACCCCCTATGTGACGCTTTAGGTATTGTCCTAAAGTTTCAATATATTCATTGGAATTTGTTCTACGACACCCCTTTGCTTCAGAACGGATACCACACGCAAGGTACCGATTTTCAGACAGCATCGACAGAATATTGATTATGGCGCTGTCAACAGCACCATAATCATTATTCGCGCACTCAAAAAATGGAAAATACATCTTCAAATATACCTTAAACAATGATTAAATTTCCCGAACTTTACTTTATTCCTAGCATCCGAATAAAAATTACGAAACACAAAACGAGCAGAATAAGCGATCTTCGTTGTTTCGGACGCAGAAAGATACTGAGAATTTTCCTCAGAGAAGATGCAATACTTATACGCTAGTGACAGCTAACTTACTTTGCAAGGGTGGAGTTTACTTCGCAAATATTCTCTTCTCACTATCCCCTTTTTTTGTTTCTATTCTGATGGCTGCATAAGTTGCCCGTTATTGACAGCTCTGTTCTGGAAAGCACATAAATGGACAGAACAAATGTATGGGTAAATGGGAATGCTTCCAATTTAAACCATATACAGACTATGGGACTGTAATGTATAGCATATCAAACAAATCTTAGAAAATTTCCGTTTCGATTGATATGAAAATCGTTAGAATCCGTTCGCAGCAAAAATAGTTATTATTATGTTAACTTCATTTCATGAAAACGTGACCTGTTTTCGGATTTGGCACCCTTAATGTAAGACGTAGTCCTACGTCAGAAGTCGCATGGGGCTAAATCTGGTGAGTACGGGGCATGTTCGAGCACTGGAATGCCCTTATCGGCTAAAAATTGCTTCACCGACAGAGCGTTTTGGACAGGTGCGTTGTTGTTCGTGTTTTTCGTCACACATGATTTCCGACGCGCACTACAAACCACGTTCCATTCAAACCACTGCTCCTCACAAACTACTATAGTGACGAAAACGTGTTTTCGTACGTTTATAGCACACACTTCAAGCTACCGAACGCACTATTCGTGTTCCCTCCCCCACCCCTCTACGGCGCCCTCCAGGCGCGCGGTCTCGTTATTTAATAGCCATACCTCGTATGTAAAGACTTTTTACCAAAATTTGACGAATTGTGTCCCGTGAAACATGTAAATTCAAAGATTGCTTTATTTGCATAAGTGATTTTGAAGTATTCGAAACTAACTATTTTCCGATTATCCCGGTCAGAGACTTTCGATTTACGTGGAGCTCTCTTCTTTTTGCCGTATCCTTGAGGATTCATCAAATAATTGAGAACTACTTGATGAGATCGTCCAATCCGACGAGCAATTTCTCTAATTCTAACATTTTTTCGGTGAAATGCTTCGATTTCTCCTTTTTCTCTATCCGTGAGCACTTTTCCTTTCGGAATTTTCCAGATTTATTAATCAAGCTAACTAAAAACAACGGAAAACGTAACTGGTCTTATAGAAACTTGACACTTGAAAAATACCAAAACATTTGTTTACGCTCAACGCTTGCACACACACATATGAAAATCATGCAGGGTAAGATAGTTACGAATGCAAATACACTAGAATATAAATTGAAGCGTTGTTTGTTCACAATGACACAAAGCAGCAAGATCATCACCTGGTCTTATAGAAATTGGACAGAGTGTAGCTTCCAAACGTGAATGTTTGGAGGTATTCATATCAAATTAATTTTGTGCAGGACGAAGTTCACCAGGTCAACTAGTTTACAATAAAAGTCTCAACCGAATTTTGGGATTTGGTCTTCTATTGGTGAGTGCAGGGCACATAAACTGGTCCACACATTGACCACGGTATGCTGTGAATTGGACGAAGGACAAGGGATCTAAACTTAACGATCACGAAATCAAACGCTTGCGTTAGGGAACATGAGAAAGCAAATGGAGAACGGTTGAGTGCATGTCCACCGCGGGTGATGCAGATGCAAATAGTGCATAATATTAATAAACGCATCACTGAATGTGACGCCAGGGAACGGAACGGCCGGCGGTGCGGAGAGCTATTCCGCCGTATCACGACAACGGTTTTGGATGATGATGGTGACGGCGCGGAATAGTCCAATCACGATGCGTTGTTGTAGATTCTACACCCGTGTGTGGGTATAGTGGAGGTGGATGGGATCCAGCGCGGGGGCAGACATATTTGCATTGCTAGGCTCGTGCGCGCCACGGTGAGTATTTCAGTGGAACGGTTCTTCCATCGCGGGACCTGCAGCCGTATGCTAACGCTGGTGCTGTCGTGGAAAGCTGACGTACGATTTATAAACAAGAATAAAACCGTTTTATTAATTATAATAATAACCGTGCTGACATTGACAATGATTTCTCCGTTACGCGTGTCAGTGCCAGTCAGCGTGGGTGTGTAAACGCTGTGTGCGCTGTAATCCTGGGGGCCCATAGGGATTAACACGCAATACGCGTAGCAGGAGATAAATGCGGATAATTGATTTTTCCGTAAACCCGGTATGTTCATGAATTTAGAAGTAAAGTCTAAATCTAATCTGTTCTCTGCAACATTTTGCGTCGTTATTTGTTTTTCGTTTTTCCTAAACTCAAACGGTTTTGAAAGACCAGCCGTGGGAAAAGGCCATCAAAAGAACAACTTTTCAAGTGTCCCCCTTTTTTGTTGGAGGTTCATGTATAAGTTGTGGGATTTGTCGTTATCCTCGTTATTGTCGTTGGTTGGGTGAAAAACTTTTTTTTTGCTGTTCCTCACGCTGCTAGACGGAAAGGAACTCGACGTCTCGACGAATTTATTTCGATTCCTGCCCTTCTGTGCGGGAACATACAATGTAAACCCTTCTCAGAGGAGACCACAATCGAAACTGCTTCACTCCAACGCGAGTATAGGCGAATATGGATGAAAGCTATGATACTTGATTATGTATGCTTGTTTTCTTTTTTTATGGAAAGCAGCCAGAAGAATTATGTGTTCAGACGGGGAAAGTTTTATTTTCAACGATTTCTCCATTCTTCCGCGTGCTTTATTCGCTCTCTTTCAGGCATCGGTCATTTACGACAGGGATTTTCCGCTTTCCAGCAGCAAGTTCCGTTCGGTATATATGAATGTTGATTTGGTAATCTTTTTTCTACAATTCGGTGAAAGTTTTCGGGATGAGTGACTTTGCAGGCCTTAGCGCGAATAGGCTCACGTGTGACCCAAAGTTTGTTTATTCATCATTTGGATAAGGTCTAAAGGGGCATAATAATACTTGGTGACCTGTTTTCGTATTCGAAAACTAATGCTATGAATATTTGTATTGCAGCACGCGATGCGACAGAAAAAAGTTTAAGATATAGATCATTCATAAATATGATAGAATCAAATGCGCGTATTTCTGCAGTCATCTTGTTTATAGTGGTTTCCTGATCCATCTCTGAAAATATACTGAATAATTCGTTTCAACTGTATCCATAACGCATTTTAACGTCATTTTTTGAAATGCATTAATTAAAAATGATCGTTACCAATAAAAAGACACAGGAGGGTTGTGTCTGACACACGACCGCATAGTTGACGTAGGATTCCGTTAGGCTATCTCTTGATTTTGGAAATGTTTGATGAATTACATCGTTGAACTCTTTGATAATGATTTGATGGCCTCCTGAGAAGGACTGTTTTGTTTGGTTGTTGGGTATTGTTTGTTCACTCCACCAGTGTTTACCGAGTGATGATGACAGAAGGATGGTAAACAGTCGTTGGATGGTGCGTACCAGATAAAAGATAATGAAGTGGAACGTGATATGATTAAAACCACCCTCTGTGATTCTAGACGATGCCTTCTGTGATATGTATGGATTAAATAAAGAATAATAAACTCACTAATGTAATAAAGGGTGTGTCACATCAAATTGCATCACGGAAAAAACGCTGTAGAAATTCGCCCAGTAGACCGATCCTTTTGAAAATTTTAGACAGTAAAATAAAAACTATTAAACAACTTTTGGCATTTTCTTTTTAATCATACTTCGAGCCCAAGCCCGTATGCACGCACCTTCCTCTTCACCCCGTCCATAAGGTTCTGTACAACGTCAGGTTGAAGTTTTTTTTGAACAGAAATCCATTTTCTCTTGAAGTCCGCCTCCGATTTGACAACTTTTGGGTTCTTCCGGAGGGCCTGCTTCATAATCGCCCAATATTTCTCTATTGGGCGAAGCTCCGGCGCGTTGGGCGGGTTCATTTCCTTTGGCACGAAGGTGACCCCGTTGGCTTCGTACCACTCCAACACGTCCTTTGAATAGTGGCACGAAGCGAGATCCGGCCAGAAGATGGTCGGGCCCTCGTGCTGCTTCAATAGTGGTAGTAAGCGCTTCTGTAGGCACTCCTTAAGGTAAACCTGCCCGTTTACCGTGCCGGTCATCACGAAGGGAGCGCTCCGCTTTCCGCAAGAGCAGATCGCTTGCCACACCATGTAGTTTTTGGCAAACTTGGATAGTTTCTGCTTGCGAATCTCCTCCGGAACGCTGAATTTGTCCTCTGCGGAGAAGAACAACAGGCCCGGCAGCTGACGAAAGTCGCTTTGACGTAGGTTTCATCGTCCATTACCAGGCAATGCGGCTTCCCCACCATGTTTTGCCTTTCGTAGCGGTTAGGAGCCTTCTGAACCTTGTATGTACGCAGGCCCTCCCGCTGCTTAGTCCGCTGGACGAATGAACTTGACAAATTCAGCTTATTGGCGACATCCCGGACCGAACTTCTCGGATCACGTCTAAACTGCTTAACTACGCGCTTGTGATCTTTTTCACTGACGGAGCATCCATTTTTGCCGTTCTTCACCTTCCGGTCGATGGTTAGGTTCTCGAAGTATCGTTTTAGTACTCTGCTGACCGTGGATTGGAAGATTCCCAGCATCTTACCGATTTCCCGATGTGACAACTCCGGATTCTCGAAATGAGTGCGCAGGATTAATTCACGACGCTCTTTTTCGTTCGACGACATTTTTCCAAATTTACGAAAAATTGACAGTGAAGCATGGCCAACGTGATCTATACACTCTTATCTGATTATAAAACCAAAGCTGAAGATATAATTCCTAAAAATTAAATTTCTACAGCGTTTTTTCCGTGATGCAATTTGATGTGACACACCCTTTATAACATGATTACCAATACCGAACAAAATTATCATTTTTTCTCATCAGTAAAAACATGTTACTTTAACATAGAGAAAACATATTTGAAATGGAAAAGGTATTTTTTTATATTTTGACGTAGGACTACGTCTAACCGGAAGATATAGGGGGTGAAAAGGAAATCTAGGCACTGAACAAGTAGGAAAAAAATGCAAGATTTGGAACGCTTATAACTCGAGCATTTCTCAATAGATCGCAAAGGTTTTTGCATCAATTGATAGGAAATATATCTACGCATCTATCATAACGAATAACATTTCATTTTTCTTGAGATAAATAATTGAATAATTGTGAAATATCAAGCATTGTCAAAATGCACTATGTGCCCATTTTTGATTGGTCCATTTTGTGCTCCTCAAATCGTACCGACCAAAACGGGCAACCAGAGCAGCAGCGAATTAGAATGAAGCACGATTGGAAAGGAAAAAGAAAAAAATGAACGAAACATTGGTCGCAGTCTCACACATGCGTAATTCTCGAGCCAGCCAGTCAGCTTAAAAATCCCCGCTCCCTGTCGTAACGATCCATTTTTTGTGTGGACACCGACTGGACAACATCGTTGCTGGACGGGCTGGACGGCGAGGGATCGAGTGCCTTTCTCAAGGCAAGAGTGCGGAGGTGGTAGCGCTGGAGTAGAATAGAGTAGAGTTTTCAAAGGGCCTTTCTCAAGGCTAGAGACGAATGAGCTGCAAAAGTTTAAAGTCTCTATAATACAATACCTTCCTTCCTTCGTAACGATCATTCTCATTCAAACCGTACACCACATCGGTTCGCATCACAACACATCAACAAACCAACCCAAGCAGCCATGTCTGGACATGGTTAAGGAGGAAAAGTGAAGGGAAAGGCAAAATCCCGCTCGAACCGTGTTGATCTGGAGTTCCCCGCAAGGGTAGCTAGGCCGAGCGCGTTAGTACCAGTGCACCAGTCCACCTAGCCGGCGTTATATAGTTTCGGCCGCCGAAGTGATCGAGTTAGCTGGCAAAGCTGCTCGCGACGATAAGAAAACCCGCATTCGGAACAGAACACATTCGGTTCGCGGACATCAAGACAACAGGCAGTTGCAGCGAGTGGCGAGTGGCAAATGCAATCGCAAAACGACATCAGGTAGCCGAAGAAAAAAGTTTGTTCTTTATACAAACTGCTTTGGTGGCAAATCCAGAACAAGGCGGCATCGAGGGCGTTCGAAATGGTGTTTTTCAAAACCACGAGTACTAAGTTTTCTAAATTGGAACCATTCCATAAAACAAGGCGCTTTTCAGGGCCATTAAACCTTCCAAAAAAGAGTTTAGGAAATACAGTTCAACGCTTTCTAAAACAATATCCAAAATAATAATAAAACACAAATAGATTTTTTCATAATTTGTTTGCCAGGATATGATGAGTATGTGAATTTGGCAGTTGTTCTGAGCTTATTGATTTTCACCAATTCTTAAATTGCTTCTAGATTGAAAGTACAGTAATTTACACTTATCTCGACATTTAGCTAATTGGACGGACCTGTAATGCGAGATATTTTGTTGAACATTTTTGTAAACATAGAGTTCGGGGTCCAAATTATGACCCCACATTGAAAGTCGACACTGTACCACTGTCATCGCAAATGTTCAATTACAGGTTAAAATTACCTCCAATCCGACACTGAGTGGTGGTAATGCGACGTGCCATTGAATGTAATTTACTGTAAAATATGTCACAAGCTGGATGGGAAGAAATTTTCCAACTGTGAAAGCTGTGGCGAGTGGCAAATGCAATCGCTAAACAGAAAGGTTTAGCCGAACAAGATGGGGATATCGAGTGATAACAAAACAATAAACTCTTTAGATTGAAGATAATTTTGTGATCCTGAAAAGGACCCTTTTTAGCCTGCATGTGAATCCAACGAGCGAACAAATCGTGATGAATGTATTTTTTTGCCATCGCTCCCTTTTAACGCTCATTCGTTCGTCTCGTTGGACTTGCCCCTCTGGCTGAGTCTGCCGATTTGTCTCTATCCTGTGAGTGTGTACCGCTAGAGTATAAAACACGTGGACCCCAAAAAATATCTTATTTTCTTCCAAACCGTAAACCCGTGTGGTTGTACGGCATCGGCATCGTGGACGTAACAAAGGAGGACAAGTTAAGGGAAAGGCAAAGTCTCACTCGAACCGTGCAGGTCTCCAGTTCCCTGTTGGTCGCATTCACTGATTGTTCCGCAAGGGTAACTAGGCCGAACGGATTGGTGCCGGAGCACCAGTATACCTAACAGCGATTATAGAGTTTCGGTCGTCGGAGTGCTCGAGTTGGCTTGCAAAGCTGCTCACGACAATCAGAAAACCCGCATCAAGAACAGAGCAGCTTCGGTTCGGCGCTCATCAAGGTAACAGTTAGTTTCAGTGAGTGGCAAAGTGTTTCTCCGGCACGTCGCATTGAATGGAATTTACTGAACAACATGTCACAAGCTGGATGGGAAGAAATTTTCCAACTGTGAAAGCTGTGGCGAGTGGCAAACGCAATAGCTAAACAGGAAGGTTTAACCGAACAAGATGGGAATATCGAGTGATAACAAAAACACAACACCAAAGGTTCTTTTCAGAACCATCAA
Organism: Toxorhynchites rutilus septentrionalis; assembly: GCF_029784135.1. NCBI lineage: Eukaryota > Metazoa > Arthropoda > Insecta > Diptera > Culicidae > Toxorhynchites > Toxorhynchites rutilus. The sequence goes on from NC_073745.1 coordinate 276,957,374, forward strand.
CATATTCATAAAGAGTAAACAGTAAACTAATCCATTTTTCAGATAGATTGGTAGGTATTCACGTAGGAGAAGAAAATAAAACAATATATTTAAAATATATATTTAACAAAAGCTGTCCCCTTTGTATAGTCCTACGTCACTCCGGTTATGTCCCCGACATTACCCACCCGTCTTTTTTTTATTCTAGTGTCTGCATAAGTTGCCCGATATTGACAGCTTTGTTCGAGAAAGCACACAAATCGACAGAACAAATGTATGGGCAAAGGGGAATGCTTCTAATTTTAATAAATTTACACCATGTACAGACTATGGGATTGTAATGTATAGCATATCAAACAAATCTTAGAAAATTTCCGATTCGATGGGTATGCAAATCGTTGAAATCCGTTCGCAGAAAATAAAGTTATTATCGTTAACTTTATTTCATAAAAACGTGACATGTTTTCGGTGAATTTTCGGTTTTCGAAAAACTCAAACTTCAACGCCTGCGACACAAATAAATGAAGTCCGAATGGGCTAATATTGTGCATAAGGTTTATCATCGTGCAAATCAACATTTCGCAGCAAGTTCCGAACAAAATCGTGATAGCTATTTCTATTGGCACCCAAAACCTTTTTTTTTCGAAAACCCCGATTTCTTTTACTCCCCCTTGGATGATTTTTCAATTTTCAAAAAAAACTCAAACTTAAACCACTTAAGTCCGATTGAGTTGATATTTTGCATAGGTTGTTCACTCGAGGTGGTGAACATTTTCATGGGGTAACTTTTTGGAAATTCGAGATGACCATTTTAATTGGCACCTTAGAGCGCACATTCTAATCAGTCACAGTGAGAAGACACAGTAAGACTGATGCAAACCTCCCGCTACCACAGCTTGATGCATACTGAGCGTAGGAATCTTTTGCCGCCAAGAACACGACTCTGACCCCGTCAACTTTCGCGTTAGCTAGAAACGTCTGCTTTTTTCTGGATGACGAAAAAATGTTCTGCTTCTCACTGCTTCACTACATCGTCCCGGAGCAGCAAAATTACGTGTGCCAGATGCAGGAAGCCATTCCATCTGAAGTGCGTCGGATTGGCTGCAGCGCTCTCCGTGACTTTCCCGGCGCTGAGTGGTTCTGTCCCGCTTGTCGGAACTCGCCGTTCGACCTCGACCAGTCTTCGATCAATCCTGTACTGAATTTGATCTTGGCACGCCTTGCATCTATCCTACGCTTAGTAGGAAGCCAAATTGATGTTACCCGTGCTCTTTGCCGTGCGCTAAACGACAGCAACCTCCGTTCGAGTAATTGTTTGCACGAAGCTCGTCCATCTGAATCCCGTCCATCTGAAGCTGCCAACGAATTGAGAAGTTTCGAAGATGCAACAGACAACATTCAGTTCGAGTTCTCGAATGTGTTTGGCTCTTTTATCGCTGATGCAGAAAATGTCTCCGATGGGAAAAGAGATCGTACCAGCAGTCCGTCATCATCAAATATGACGTCATCCAGATCCGGCAAGAAACTGAGAGTTGACGTTCCAGTTGATACAATCGATTTGCCAAACATTATAGTTTCCTCTATTCCAGGCGATTCGTCCGTGGTAATCTCTACATCAATAACTGTTAGCGAAGCTACCGTAACCGATACGAACGGTACTAATACCATCATCACCACCTCCAGCGGAGGAAATATCATCTCAACCGGTGCTACCTGTGCTAACCATACTGCAATCAATACCGTCGTCAGTACCTCCGCCTCCAATTCAACAGCAATCGCTGTTACTAAAGCAAGTACAGCCATCGCAAGCCCTCCAATTTATACACATCACATTACCACAGCCAACGCTATCGCCGCCACGAAATCTATCGCCTTCACAAGCATTCAAACCTGCTCAAAGCCGATACGCACTGCCCGAAGCTCACCAATACCCCCCGCCATCATCACCACAAGTAACAACATAATGAATCTCGCCACTACCAGCTCTGCCAGCACAATCACCACTCCTATCATTCAACGTCCGCCGCCTTACCATCCGGCCCCCCGATCCATCACTACGTTGCTGGGTCCATCAACATCCTTCAGACAGTCAACACAACAACCAAATGCAGTTCTATCGTATGCTATTACGTCAGGTGAGAACGTACGCACAACAAATTACAATACGAGTAATAGTTCAAGTGGTAACAATAGTCCTATACCTCGCTTGGCAATTGCACCAATGCCATCAATTACAAATGGCTATAATAGTAGGAATTGGTTTTATCTTACTAGGTTTCAACCCCTGAAACTGAAATCAATGTAATCAATTACATCGCTCGCCGCACTCATTGCGAGCCCGCTTCGATAGCTTGTCATAAATTGATCCGGACCACTGACTTACCTGTCGTTTAAACTCAATGTACCTTCAAATATCGAAAATGATCTGCTCTCAGATGGTTTTTGGCCAAATGCAGTCTCTATCATTCCGTTTTTAGACCGACAATCCAACAGTCGGAAACCGGACGGTACTCAACCTTCACTTCGTCCGAATCATTTCATTTCCAATGCTACCAATCTACGAAAACCGTCGTCCCGACCTAAAGCTTTACGTCCTCATCCCCCCGTGCCAATCAACAAAACTTCTGTTCCACAACCAGCATTCCGGCAGTCGAACCCTACGCAACCCGGAAACAGAGAAATCCTGGTGTGAATGGTATTGTCTGCTCTTATCAAAATTTAGGAGGCATGAATACTAATGTTGTGCTCCCTTGGCCGAGTGGTTAGCGTCATAACTAACATGCATGGGTGTTCGGGTTCGATTCCCGTTCTGGTCGGGGGAATTTTTCGTCAAAGTAATTTCCTCCGACTTGCACTGTGATCACGCGTATTCTAGAGCTTGCCACTCAGAATGCATTCAAGGCGTGTTATTTGGCATAGAAATCTCAACTAAGTACTAATAAAAATGACGCAAGTAATACTACGTTGAGACGGTGAAGTTCCTCTAGGAACGTTAGTGCCATTGAATAAGAAGAAGAAGAAGAAGAAGAATACTAATGTTACGAAATACTCTCTCGCGTGCTCGGATGCAGCGTATGACATTTTTGGTTTTACGGAGACTTGGCTCAATTGCAACGCACTCTCCTCACAAATATTTCGAAGTGCTTAAACGGTCTTCTGCTCCGACCTCTCAAGTCTTACCAGTACCAAAAGAACTGGTGGAGGTGTGCTTCTGGCTACTCGTTCCAGCTATAAATGCCGTTTGTTGCAGCCTCCAAACTGTACTGCAGTCGAACAGTTATGGGCAGAACTTGCTGTCCCCAGCTAAATGCTATTCATCTGCGTCATATACGTCCCCCCTGATCGCGTCAATGACACAACTCTGGTGTCACACCACTGCGAATCATTAGAATGGATTACCTCACGTATGACTTTATCGGACAAGATACTCATTATGGGTGACTTCAACATGCGTTCTATCAGCAGGCCCCAAGGTACTTCGGGCTATCTCTATCCCAACCTTGCTCGCTCATCGATGAATCCCGTTCAAAAACAGCTTTTGGATGACTACAGCACCGCAGGGCTCGTCCAACTCAACTCGGTTCACAACTCTAACGGTCGCCTTCTCGATCTCTGCTTTGTCAGGCGAGAACTCTCTAATGACACAACTGTATCGAGTGCCCCTGCCCCGCTAGTAAGGGACTGCCAGCATCATCCGACTCTCAACCTGTTCATAAACGAATGTGTTCCGTCTGAATTCACCTCAACAGCGGAAATAACCTGTTTTAACTTTAAGAAAACGGACTTCAACAGAATGAAACATTTTCTGTCCTCTGTCAACTGGAATGACTTGCTACGCGACCTGTCCGTTGAAGCATCGGTTGATATTTTCACTTCCGTCTTAATCTACGCAATTGGCCAAGCTAGTTAGTAGAAGACCACTATATCCTCCCTGGTCAAATGCCACTCTCAAACGTCTCAAGTCGATTAAAAGATCAGCCCTCAAAAAACTGTCGCGAAATCAAAATGCCTATGGACGGTCATATTACATCGCTTGTAACAACAGATACAAACGGCTCAATAAAAAGCTGTTCACTTCATATTTGTACGGGATACAACGGAGCCTCACACTCAACCCTCGGAAATTTTGGTCTTATATCGACGAACAACGGAAGGAGGTAGGTCTTCTTGTGTCCATGAGTCTGGGCAGAAAGGATGCTGCTTCTCTCTCATCGATTGGTGACCTCTTCAGGGAACAATTTTCAGCTGTGTTCACAAATGAAATGCTTGATCCACAACAGGTGTCTGAAGCAGCAGTCAACGTACCACTTCGCCCAGCCATCGGCCCACATCCACAGATGTCGCTTAACAATATTGAATCCAGTTGCGCTCGTTTGAAATGTTCAACAAATCCAGGTCCAAATGGTATACCATCTATTGTTTTAAAAAGGTGTTGCTCTGCAATTTCCCAACCTTTGGCAACTATTTTCAATCGCTCTCTGTCGACAGGAACATTCCCGAGTATGTGGAAGAAATCTTTCGTCACATTTAGGTGATAAACGTGAGATTTCCAACTATAGAGGAATCGCTGCTTTGTGTGCCACGTCAAAGCTATTTGAACTAGTTGTTTTGGACTTTCTCATACATAACTGTCTAAGCTACGTGTCTGAAACTCAACATGGGTTTATGCCCAAAAGATCCACTTGCACCAATCTCACCTACACAAGGTTAACCAACACGGTGGTTAACATACAATATATAAGTATTTCCCAACATTCTGCATCATCAAAACCATTGAAGATCGCAAACAGGTCGATGGTCTACACCGAATTTTCAGCTGCCTTCGATAAACTGAATCATGAAATCATGATAGCGAAACTCGAACGTCTCGGTTGCTCTAGTACTCTACTCAGCTGGCTCAATTCCTACCTGGTTGGTCGCTCAATGTCTGTCAAGATCGGTGACACTATATCGGAACCATTCTCAGTCACATCGGGTGTTCCACAGGGCAGCCATATCGGACCTTTCCTATTTTTACTATACCTGAATGATGTGAACCTTACACTTAAATGTTTCAAGCTCTAATACGCCGACGATTTTAAACTTTAATGCGTAATAACCTGTCCAGAAGAGGCACTTTATCTTCAACACGAACTTAATATTTTCTCCGAATGGTGCTCAACTAATCGGATGAGTTTGACGCTCCCCATATTACCTCAGTTATACCATCGCCAATACGTCTCTCAAACGTGAAACCATCGTTAAGGATTTGGGTATTCTCCTAGATGCACGCCTAACCTTCAAAGATCACGTAGGTTATATAACCACTAAAGCCTCAAGAAGTCTTGGGGCTTCATCTTTCGTGCTGCAAGACAATTCACTGATGACCACTGCCTGAAGATTTTGTATTGCTTGTTGGTTCGATCCTCACTGGAGAATGCAGCAGTTGTATGGGCACCACATTACCAAAACGGTATACAACAAATAAAGGCCATTCAACGCAAGTTTATCCGCTTTGCTCTCAGACGTTTGCCTTGGAACGATCCTTTCAATCTCCCACGATATGAGGATCGTTGCCAGTTAATCGATCTGGATCTTCTTTTGAATCGAAGAAATGTTGCCAAGGCTTGCTTTGTGTCTGATATGTTGCAATTCCACATCGACTGTTCTGCTTTGTTAAACGCGTTCAATTTTGATATTCGTCGTCGTACCCTTCGTTCGCACGATTTCCTTCGAATTTCGACATTCCGCACAAACTACGGCCACAATGAGCCAATCAGTAGTATGTATTGTGTGTTTAATCGTTGTTATTATGTTTTTGATTTCCATTTGTCCCGCTCTGCTAATAAAAGTAGATTTCGTGAAGTGCTCCGTTAGTTTAGTTTAGCTTATTATATTGTGTCCCATTAGTTTAGTCTAGGTTTACCATTAAGTAGAATAAGATATCTGATGTTAAATTTACATTATGTGTCATTATGATTATTTAAATCTGTTGATGCTTAAAAGGAGGAGGTTTTATGCCCATTTAAGAAGAATAAGCAATGAGCCACTTAAATGGGTTTTTCCCTCACTCCAAATAAATAAATAAATAAATAAATAGCCCTCGAACGGGTATTTTTACGATAAAACCATTTATATAATTTTTCATGCTCGATGATGATGATGGTACCGCCTCCTTCCCCTACAGAGGTTAGAGCAAGACGAGTTGTCTAAAAGATAATTTATTTATTTTCTCTCAACATTGAAATCAGCTTAGCGAACACAAAAAACGCACTGATTTTATTCACAGATATAAATTTAAAAAAAATTGCTATGTCAAAAGACAAGCCAATACTCAGTCATGTCCGCCACCGAGCCGATACGGTCCCGACGAGGCCCTTGCAGCCAAGTGGTCCACCAGAGCACAAGTCCAACCGCCAGCCTTATTTTGGATTGACTATGAATATCCTCATTCAGAGAAATCGAGAAAATTTCCTTTACGAAAAATTCCTAGACCGACACTTAAAAATCATTCAATTTAATATCCTTTATATCTGTGGCACGCACGCGACCCTCAAACTTTTGTAGACTACAACTATAAAAACAACAGAATAAAAATAGTCCATCATCACCAGATCATGACAGACATAATAGAGATCAATACAAATTATAAAAAAAAGATAATTTGAAAAATTTAAATAGTCTACATAATATAATCCGTTCAAAGAACTTCGTCAGGTTAATTGAAACTATTAAAACGAACTACAAAAAATTGTCCACATTAATGATCCGTTCGTATAAAACTTAGTCAAAAAAAATCTTCGTCATATAATTAAAAAAAAATCGTTCGACTGTTAATAAAACACAGTGTGAAATACTGTTACTCCTCAATTCTGTAAGTGTTGTTGCGCTTTTAATATGTCTTGGCATCGAGGTGGAAACATTTATTCCTTTGTAGTACAACGAATTTTGTGAAGCACGTGACAATAAATTTGGTGTTCTTAATTCATTCGCGTTTCTAGTGTTATATCTATGCAAATCACTTCCTCTTTCAACTCGATCACACAAGTATCGAGGCAGCAAACCTTTAACTACATTAAAAATGAACACCATAGTTAAATAAACAATTCTTTGCTTCACGGATAACCATTTTAGAGCGTCCAGCATCAAAGATGAGGAAGTAAGTCTATTACATTTTAGAAATAACCGCATTATTTTATTCTGCAAACGCTGTAATCTCGATATTTGTGTATAATTGGCTAAAAATAATATGAACAAGAACAAAAGTCTAAATGAGGAGAGATGATTAATTTGTATAGCTGTATTTTGCTGCACATAGTTAAATCGTTTTTCAATCGGCATGAGATTCCATACTTCATGGCAATTTTCTTGATACATTGTCAATGTGAGTATTGAACTTGAGTTTGTCATCAATAATCACGCCAAGATATTTAATCTCCCGAACGCGATCAATGGTCTCATCATCAATTACAATAGAGACGTTTTCGTTAGATCGATTTCGCGAGATTACCATAATTTTAGTTTTATTTATATTCAACTTCAATCGCTTATACTTCAACCATCTACTTAAAGAACGCAAATCTCCATTAAAATGAAAAACGACCTGATTCAAATCATTAGCTGCAATGAATAACACAGTATCATCTGCAAAAAGGTTAATATCACAAAATTGTAAAACCCGTCGCATGTCGTTGATGTACATAATAAATAAAAGGGACCCTAATACACTTCCCGGAGGTGCTCCAAGATTATTCCTCACGGGACTGGAAATTGAATCATTAAAAATAGTCCGTTGAGTTTTGTCATACAAATAACTTTCAAACCATTTATATGCAGTACTTGTAATTCCAAAGCACTTAATCGTATTCAACAACAAGGGCCTAGAAATTGTCTCGAAAGCGCGTTTCAGATCCAAGAAAACAGCAATGATGGTATCTTTACATTCTAATTTCTCTTTCCCTTTTGCTAACACCAAGTTCAATGCGGTTTCACAGGAATGTCCTTCCCGATATCCCGATTGTTATGGTATTAGCAAAGCGTTCATATTTAATTATTCTAACAGCTGGTCTTTAACAACTACTTCCAATATTTTCTCTAATGTATGCAACATGTTGATGGGACGAAACTCTTCGGCTTTAATCGTTCCAGCAACCTTTTGAATAGGAACTATGAAATCCACACCATCCACACCTGAGGCACATGCCCAGTTAAGAAAGACTTATTAATGAGGTCCAGCAAGATGTGATCAATGACATGAAAGTAATCTTGAATAACTCTAGCATTGACATTATTCCCTTCAGTCGTTTTTCCTAAAGAAAAGCAATTGCATGTAGATTCTATTTTTAGATTCTTTTTTGGCAAAGTATTGCAATTTTATCAGTTTTCCATACATGTCTTCATTTTGGTGAGCCCAACACAGAACCACTTTGTTATATTTCAAGCTTAACCTCTTGTTAAATTCAAACGGAGCATTGTGTAACTTAGCAGAGTTAATTTTCTCAATTAGCTAACTTCTACAATAAAAAATTGACTCTCAGAAAGAAAAACTGACACTCGCAACCACTCAACCCTGCAAGCCACTGCACCAAGAACAAAGTATCCTTCAATTCAAGGAAGTAGAAACTGATGACAATAGATAATCGGTCGTCAAACCTAAGCTCTTGTCTGGCGCTACCCAGAAGCGCAGGTGGAAATGTACCACGAACAATACCAACACTGTCACCAGTCCCAGTCATAATTAAAGTCGTAATAAAATAATCAGCGTGACTCCTCCCATGGTCCTTGAGTGCAACTTTTTGTTATTTCATCCATCGGCATTGTCCCATCATTTCCGTCATTTCACCATCAGTGGCGGTGGCGCGGCGCGGCTTGTTTTGCGTATGGCTTGGAACACGTATCGCGTATTCAATAAAATCCACTCCCGCACTCACGTCCCATCCCGCGGATGAGTAATATGGAAATTAATTAAAATATAAAAGAAAATAATGATAATTTACGTTGACATTCGCACCCCATTCCGGCTGCCGCCGGGGACACCCGAACGCGCGGAGGATTCACTAGTTAGGGCCGTAAATTTATTGCGCATCTCTCTAGCAAACGGAACAAAAACGAGTGGAAGAGAGATTTCTTTGCGCGAAAGTTTAGCGCGTGTGATTTGTGGTGACACTACCGGACAACCGGCCGCCAAATCGAAGCTTGTCCGGGATGAATTATCACTTGCATGCATACATAGACCGCGGCCGCAGCAGCAGCCGCAGATGTTGTTTCGCACGTGTCTTAATGGAGCGCGGATATCGGTGCTGGTGTACACGACACAATTTGGAGGACCATTGACACTAGGTTTACGCGTCATTTTGACGCAATTCGAATTTTATAAGGAAAATTGCAAAAATCGGCTGCATTTATATTCCATCTCCACAAATTCCACTTTTATGCATTCATCGAGGCAGTGGCGTCGAGTGAAGCTTTCTTACCCGGGGCGGAGGAGTCGTTTTGAACCCCCACCACCCGCCAGAAAATGAATAAATCATATTTATCCAATTTATTCATATAAATTCGGTTCATTCCGCACCCCTAAAATCATGCACCCGGGGCGGTTCGCCCCCTCCGCACCCCCAGTCGACGCCACTGCGTTAAGTTCAATATACACTCGATAAAAATTAGCGGAACAGAGTGCGAAATCGGAAATTTCAAGTGATTTTTGACATGCTGTAACTACGTGAAAAATCAACGCATATCGATGAGATGCGCATCATTTTGAGGCTACAACTTTCAGGTATTAGAATATATTACATATATATTTTTATCTTGGTATGTGTAAGTGTAGTGGGCAACAATATCGTTGAGAAATGAAAACTCGATTTTTCTTTGTTTTTTCAAGAATATTCTGGACTAACACCATTTTTTGCTGGCCAACTCAAAAGCAAATCCAATTAACCTCATCAACCAGCTTTCATTTGGTTCCAAGAACGTTCCTGTAGGACCTTCCCACACAGAGATATTTCAGTTTGAATGAAAAATCACCCCTTCGTCTTTGATAATGAATAATTCAATAAACAACCATCGCACTGCAAATCGAAAGCCAGTTTTGCAAACTGCAGTAAATTCTACACTAGGATAATTTGTTACCTTGACAAAAAACAAAATATTTGAATTTTTTGCATGGATTTCAAAAAAATGCAAAACACTGGATTTTTATAGAGCTTTACAAAATTTACTGTTATTCTACAAATATCGCTGTAAGATCTAAAATTTCCAGGCAAATATTTGGCCTAGTGTATTCTCTGTACATCTGTGAACGTTTCGTATTGATAAGTTAAGCCGTTTTTTCTAGAAGATTTTTCAATGTTTTGAGTAAAGGAGGAGCATCTAATCACAAATCGTATCAGCAGTACAAAATCCTACCCGACTCTCATTTCATCTCATCTCATCGATATGCGTTGATTTTTCACGAAGTTACAGCATGTCAAAAATAACTTAGAATTTCCGGCTTTGCACTCTGTTCCGCTATTTTTTTTTTGTCGAGTGTATATTGATGACTATTTTCTTTTTTCTTCCTTCAAATTGAAGCGTGTTCGTAGAGATAGGTGTATAGAAACGTCCGTGAACCTAGTGTTAATGTTTCAACTTTGAATATTGATTTTACTTCCGTAGAAAAGCTCGGATACATCATTTTTTCGATTTTTTTACAGGTAAGGATTATCCAAAATAAGGTCTCGTGGCTTTATTTTTTTGGTACTTTGACTCTTTTGTTTCGGAAATTGTTTGTGGTGTACGGGAATGCATCAATTTTCGCCGTTTCGTTTAGGGGAATAATTGCTATAAATGTACTTCTTTTTATCGTGTACAACACTCAAATTGTTACCAAAGAGCAGAATCGGACACATATTTCGTGAGTTTTTCTTGTTCGTGAGTCATTGACAGTGAATCGAGATCGAACCTCGCAAATCATTACATGTGACATTTTTATAGGCAGTTGTCACATGAATTAATTACAGTTTATTGCTATTCCCCCCACGTGGAGGCGATCTGCCGTAGTGGTAACATCCATACCTCTCACGCAGAGATCATGAGTTCAATTTTCTCTCCCGACATGGAAGTAAAAGTGACGAACCAGCCGAAATGTTTTGAAAGTCACTATAATAGAGAAAGAAGAAAAAAGTATTGCTATTCCCGTAAACACGATAAGATGTAATTTAACACGGTCACCATCTTATTCCGATTTGTGATATTTGGAGTATTCGGGTTAATATATTATGTTGGGGGTCACAAGTCTTCGAAAGTTCTTCTTATCTAATCGGTTTATGACTCATATCATTCTCATTGCATCCAATCTACACTCCGGGTGAGAATGACGTTCGACAGTTGCCCGTCATTGCATCTAACCGACGGAGATTGCGACGTGACAAACGTAGCTTCATAACAAGTTCGTAGTAAACCCATCAATCTTGCCACAACTTCATACTTTGTTTGTTGTTATTACTTCCAGTTGAACACATTAAAGCCCATTGACAACCCCGTGGGCTGTAGAAATCACACGAACACACGTATTCTGTCACTTCTAGTGCAGCCCCCCGTGCGGTCAGAATAAATTTCCCTTTCAAAATTGCTTACGGAAGCATATCGGTTCCCGGAAGAAGAAGGCAAAACAATCGTCAGATGTTGCGAACTTCAAACCCTGGAAGTGAATTTGTCATCGAGAGCGTAAACTAACGCGCATTTATTAAATTGCACGTTCCAGTTGCTTGCCGGTTTACCCAACGTGGCACGAGCAGGCCTGAGGGCGCGATAACGAGCCCTCACTGAAATACGTTTCAACCGGATACAGTTTTGACGTAGAACTACGTCTTTCATCAAGGGTGCCGATTCAAAAAACAGGTCACGTTTTAGTTAACGTTTATAACTATTTTTGCCGCGAACGGATTTTGACGATTACCATACCAAACGAATCGGAAATTCCCTAAGATTTGTTTTGACGTAGGATTACGTCTTCCGGGAACATATTGGGGTACAAATTGAAAATCGAAAATCGAGTACATCCTGAAAATTTTCCAATTTCAAACGCTTATTGCTCAGTCATTTCATGATGGATTGATGAAATTTTTGCGTCAATCGATTTCGGCAGTTCATAACCATTTTTTATATTGAAGAAAATTATATATGTCATGAAACTAACTATCGAACAATTGAAAAATCTCAACCTCTATCCTAACGGAAATACCCACTTCTGATTGGTCGAAATTGACGACACATGCGGCGGGACCCTAACAGAGACATCAAAACCAAGCTGCCTGGGGGAATTCGGCATTGCAAATACATAAAAGTAGGGGGAGCTTTTGCTCCCACCGGAATGTGCTCCCTAACAGAGACATCAAAACTAAGCTACCTGGGGGAAATAAACATTGCAAATATATGACGGTAATAATACTATGATAATGATACTATTAATTCTAGCAAATAAAATTTAAATTTGGAAATTTAATGTTGGTTGCTTCGTGAAATTTCATATCAATGACCGATCGTGTATTGTGAAAAATTTAGCACAAGTGTAAGTGTAAAATTGTATATGGTAGCAGTTGTTTTAAAAATGACTCGATATATGAAACGATTTATTTCAATGTTCATAAATAAACACACCAAGGTTTGTTCCCGCTCAAGAACGGGTCGTTTGGTTTAAGCTCTCTGTTTTGTTGTGTTCATTTTCACCCAAGGAAAGTTATACGGCGAGAAAAATTGGAAAAGTTAAGAAATATTAGAAAAAGTGATTACGTTAAAAAAAGACGGGTGGGTAATGTCGGGGACATAACCGGAGTGACGTAGGACTATACAAAGAGGACAGCTTTTGTTAAATATATATTTTAAATTTATTGTTTTATTTTCTTCTCCTACGTGAATACCTACCTATCTACCTGAAAAATGGATTAGTTTACTGTTTACTCTTTATGAACATGTTGATGGTTCTGAAAAGGACCTTTGGTGTTGTGTTTTTGTTATCACTCGATATTCCTATCTTGTTCGGTTAAACCTTCCTGTTTAGCTATTGCGTTTGCCACTCGCCACAGCTTTCACAGTTGGAAAATTTCTTCCCATCCAGCTTTGTGACATGTTGTACAGTAAATTACATTCAATGCGACGTGCCGAAGCGCCACTCAGTGTCGCATTGGAGGCGATTTTAACCTGTAATTGGACATTTACGATGACAGTGGTACAGTGTCGACTTTCAATGCAATGTCCAATTACCTAAATGTCGAACTAATAGTAAATTACTGTACTTTCAATAATCAGGAAAGTCCCCAACTATCAATAAGCTCAGAACAACTGCCAAATTCACATACTCATCAGATCCTGGCAAACAAATTATGAAAAAATGAATTTGTGTTTTATTATTATTTTGGATAATGTTTTAGAAAGCATTGAACTTTATTTCCTAAACTCTTTTTTGGGAAGGTTTAATGGCCCTGAAAAGCGCCTTGTTTTATGGAATGGTTCCAATTTAGAAAACTTAGTACTCGTGGTTTTGAAAAAAAAACATTTCGAACGCCCTCGATGCCGCCTTGTTCTGGATTTGCCACCAAAGCAGTTTGTATAAAGAACCAACTTTTTTCTTCTGCTACCTGATGCCGTTTTGCGATTGCGTTTGCCACTCGCCACTCGCTGAAGCTGCCTGTTGTCTTGATGTCCACCGAACCGAAGTGTTCTGTTCCGAATGCGGGTTTTCTTATCGTCGCGAGCAGCTTTGCCAGCTAACTCGATCACTTCGGTGGCCGAAACTATATAACGCCGGCTAGGTGGACTGGTGCACTGGTACTAACGCGCTCGGCCTAGCTACCCTTGCGGGGAACTCCAGATCAACACAGTTCGAGCGGGATTTTGCCTTTCCCTTCACTTTTCCTCCTTTGCCATATCCAACCATGGCTGCTTGGGTTGGTTTGTTGATGTGTTGTGATACGAACCGATGTGGTGTACGGTTTGAATGAGAATGATCGTTACGGCAGCGGAGCGGGGATTTTTAAGCTGACTGGCTGGCTCGAGAATTACGCATGTGTGAGACTGCGACCAATGTTTCGCTCATTTTTTTTCTTTTTTCTTTCCAATCGTGCTTCATCCTATTTCGCTGCTGTTCTGGTTGCCCGTTTTGTTCGGTACGATTTGAGGAGCATAAAATGGACCAATCAAAAATGGGCACATAGTGCATTTTGACAATGCTTGATATTTCACAATTATTCAATTATTTATCTCAAGAAAAATGAAATGTTATTCGTTATGATAGATGCGTAGATATATTTCCTATCAATTGATGCAAAAACCTTTGCGATCTATTGAGAAATGCTCGAGTTATAAGCGTTCCAAATCTTGCATTTTTTCCTACTTGTGCAGTGCCTAGATTTCCATTTCACCCCCTATATCTTCCGGTTAGACGTAGTCCTACGTCAAAAGTAGTATCAGGTGTTGTTAGTCCAATTAAAATTCGGATTGAGTTGAATAAACACTCAGAAAGTAAAAATTATAAAATAAAATAACCTTTTCCATTTCAAATATGTTTTCTCTATATTAACGTATCATGTTTTTTCTGATGAGAAAAATTGATAATTGTATTCGGCATTGGTAATTATTTTATATTACATTGGTGAGTTTTTTTTAATTCATCCATTCATAACACAGGTGGTATCTCGTCTAGGATCACAGAGAGTAGTTTTCATCATATCTCGTTCCACTTCGGCATCTTTTATCTGATACGCACCATCCAACGAATGTTTACCATCGTTCTGTCATCATCACTTGGCTTCCCTACCCATGTCGTCAATAACGAAAAACTTATCGGCGATCAATGAGGGGGAATGATTCAAAATCTCCGTGAACAAAGAAAAGAAGGAGAAGAAGATCGAATGAAGGGGACTATTTGCCTAGAGCATAAATATTGGATCTCGCTGAGGCAAATTTTCAGTATCGTTTTACATACGAAGCAATGAAAACCGCTTGTTCTTCCTTGTTTGGCCTTGTTTTCTTCTTCGTTTCGGATTGAGCTGTGGACGCGACCATATTACTTACTTGCTTACACAATTGTGTGGGGAATCATCAAACTAGACTATCATCGGCTCACCAAGGAAATAATTGTTCAGGAATTTTGTGTGTGATTTGGTTTCGCATGACAGTAGCAAAACTATCTCTACCAAGGATGACAGCCAAACTAATCGAGACCGGAAATATTAACAGAAAGGGGGAAACTAATTAAAGGTGACTTGAACCAAATAACAGCGTAATTCTACGTCAACAATGTGGTCGTGTCTTGAACACAAGCTTCTATGATTTTTCAAGTAAGACTCAAGATTCTCAAATCAAAAAAGTTACAGGAGGGTTGTGTCCAAGACACGACCGCATAGTTGACGTAGGATTCTGTTACGCTATCTACTGCATGCCTCTTTTGGATATGTTTGAAGAATTACATTGTTAAACTCTTCGATAATGATTTGGGTCCGTTCTGTCTGGTTGTTAGGTATGGTTTGTTCACTCCACCAGTGTCCATAACCGAGTGATGGTGATTGGTCATTAGATGGTGCGTATCATGTACCAAAGCCGCCCTCTGTGGTCCTGGACGAGATGACTCCTGTGTTATGTATGGATAAAATAAAGAAAAAAAAGCTCATCAATGTAATATAAGATAATTATCATCAGACATATACAATTATACATATTTAATTTTACAATTACAGTTGTGCTAAAAGTTCTACAATACATGATCGATCGTTGATATGAAATTTCACGAACCAATCAACATAAAAGTTCTAAATTTAAATTTTATTTATATTCTATCAAGCATAAGTTCTATTCAGTTCATTGAAACATCATTCTTCAATCAAGCCATCGGAAGATCCTTATTGGAACGAAAAAACACTTGCTCATCGCTCCCAACTTATTCGCCAGCACGTATGCAATCAGCAATGCCCACGCTAGTTACAATGAGCACTATCAATTTGTGCACGTCGTCTGTTAAACTAACGACCACGAGGGTATTTACATGCTGATTTCCCCCAGACACCTTGGATTAGAAATCTCTGTTAGGGAATACATGAAAAAAGCTGCCCCTACTTTTATGTATCTGCAATGTCGATTTCCCCCAGGCAGCTAGGTTTGATGTCTCTGTTGGGCAACACATTTCGATGAGAACAAAAGCTCCCCCTACTTTCATGTGTTTGCAATCCCGATTTCCCCCAGGAAGCTTGGTTTTGATTTCTCTGTTAGGGACCCGCCACATGTGTCGTCAATTTCGACCAATCAGAAGTGGGTATTTCCGTTAGGATAGAGGTTGAGATTTTTCAATTGTTCGATAGTTAGTTTCATGACATATATTGTTTTATTCAATGTAAAAAATTGTTATGGAGTGCCGAAATTGATTGACGCAAAAATCTCATCAATCCATCATGAAATGACTGAGCAATATGCATTTGAAATTGGACAATTTTCACGGTGCGCTCGATTTTCGATTTTCAATTTGTACCCCAATATGTTCACGAAAGACGTAATCCTACGTCAAAATCATAGGAGCGTTGTGTCCGAGACACGACCGCATAGCTGACGAAGGATTCTGTTAGGCTATTTGTTGTATGCTGATTTTGTAATAAATCGTGTCACTCACCTAATACAAAAATGTCCTCAATTTAATCAAGACGAGTCTATGGTACTAGGTGAGGCCGTTTCGTCACTATGTTGGATAGGGGAGCGGTATATGAAAACAGTACGGAAGAAAGCAGAAGGGGAATTATTTCCTTGAAGCGTGAAGAGACAGACTGATCACGAGCGAGCTTGGGCACAAGCGTATTGTATTTTGTTTACAAACAAAACACAGTAGACTTCCAATATGGCTGAAGAGTAGGTTCAGCAAGTTGGCCCACCTTAGGATATACTTCTACGCGCCTTGGATTTAATATAAGCAAATCGGGGACATTTTGTATTTAGTATTTGTATTACATATTAAGAAACACATTTCGGTAGAAACTGAAGTTCCCCCAACTTGCATGTTGGTTTTAATTGCTATTGCCAATCGGCCTATCACAACGCGTGATTTCCATTGGGATAATGTTTAAAATATTTATTTTGTTTGATTATTAGTTTCATCAATTATATTATCTTATTCATTTTCACAGTAATGAATTGTTATGGAGTGCCTAAATCGATTGATTCAAAACTCTCGTAATCTATCAGAAAATGGCTGATCAATAATTGTGAGTACAAGAAGAAGCTTGTATCTTCGATTTCGACGATTTGACTGAGCAATAAGCATTTTTCACGATGCGAAAGATTTTCGTTTTTAAATTTGTGCCCCCAATATGTTCCCGAAAGACGTAAATATTTTTTAACGGTTTTAAAATGTTATTTTTTCTGAACAGTTTATTAATTTTGCAACAACTTTGTCTAACATCTTATTTTAATCAGACCTCTGGATTTTGAGTTACGATTTTTTTAAGGAAAGATCAGTGATTGTGAATACGCCCTTTTAAAAAATCACTCATAATTTAAGTTGGTCGTACGATAATGAAAATTGATATTTTAGGTTTTGCTGTTTTTTGGCTGATTTGAAATGAAATTGCTCTAGTGCAGTATCTCAAAGCTTGTGAAGCGTGGATTCAAGAAAATGTTAGAAAAAATCATACCAGAGAAATATCATCCGGATAACAAATTTTGTAAAATTGTGTTTGCGTCTTTGTCCAATATGCGATACGAATGCGATTCCTCTGACCGTTTGTCATACTTTTCTTAAAAGAAGATGTATCAATACCAAGTGATAAAGAACATTGCACTGAACGTAACGCTTTTGGCGCAGAAAATTGTGATGATTTCAGGACAATATATCAGTCAAGTTCTCTTGACGTGGGACGACGTCTAACCGAAATATATGGGGGATACAATAAAAACCTAAACACAGGACATAAAGGAAAAAATTAACATTACGAATGCTTATAACTCAGACATTTCTTAATAGATCGGAAGGATGTTTGCATCAATTAATAGGAAATATTTCTACGCATCTATCACAATTAATAAAATGTTTTTTTTTTTCCTGAAATAAGCAATTGAACAACTGTAGAAGGTTAAGCATTATCTAAATGCCCTAATTGCCTCGTTTTGATTGGCCCGATTTACGGTTTCCCCAACACAAACTTAAAAACCAAGGCTCCTGCGGAAATTGGTATTGCAAATACATGCAATCAGGCGAATGTTTTGTTTACACCGAAATGTGTTCCCTAACACAGTCATCAAAACCAAGTTGCCTGGGGAAGTTGGCATTGCAAATGCAGTAAAACACCGATTATCTGCAAGCGGATGATCCGCGATGCGATAATAAGTATTATCCAGAAACACAGTACGTAGAATTGAAGCTAAGATTCAATCGATCAAAGGATGGGACTATTGAAGAATATCACAAGAACATAAAATGTTATTGACAATCAAGATCGGCTAAGTTAAGTTAAGTTCCAATCATTAAAAGATTCAAACTGCGAGAGCCAAATACGCGAATTACAAGAATGAAGTTTTTTTTTTCACGACCTGATACAACAGCCAACATCATTTTTCCTTTCATGTTCTATGTTTAGGTTTTCATTTTACCCTCCTTATACTCCGGTTAAACGTAGTCCCACGTCAAAATATGAAAATTATATTGGAAAGCTAAATCTCGTTGAAGCTTCCAAGCGGTCGTGTCTCGGACACAACAGGAGGGTTGTGTCCGAGACACGACCGCATAGTACTCCATAAGTGTTTACAACCGAGTGATGATGACAGAAGGATGATAATTAGTTGTTAGATGGTGCGTATCATGATAGAAGATGCCGAAGTGGAATGAGATATGATGAAAGCCGACATCTGTGGCCCTGGACGAGATGGCTCCTGTGTTATGTATGGATGAAATAAAGAAAAAAATTATAGGAGGTTGTGTCCAAGATACGACCGCATTGTTGACGTAGAACTACGCTGTTATTTTTTATAAATCGCTTGTTTATACCATCGGATATTATTCTACAATGCTGTGAAGTTTTAGAAACAACTGCTTAGTAGAATAATCTCTTAAAGGGTTTGAAATGGTTGACGATGATTGATTGATGATTCATTCTTGCCCTCGCAAAACAATACACTAGCTAATCGCATGTCGCAATTTATTTCATGTCAATGCATTGAAAATTTACCTCGAACGCTATTCCGGTGGCCTTTTTCGCAATTGTCATAAACTCGACTACAGTTGATTATATACATGTTGCACCAGCACCATTATTCCACATCTCATAACTACATCAATATATCTTTGGCACCGAATGGAAACAACAACAATGACAACACTTGAAAGTATCAAATATCATGTTAAAGAATTAATGAAAAATGTTTATATATACTTGTAACAATACAGATAGGAGTTTTGCTCCTTTAAACTTATGTAACTGAGCCTGTAAAAATAAACGATTTATTAAAAAAAAATATCATGTTACATGTTATTTAGTATCGCCTCAAAGCAATCGCACCTCTAGGCATCGTTCGTACAACGTAAACCAAGCGCCAAACAAGCGTTCGACATAGCATGCATACAGAGCCATACATTGGTGGCTTGAAACTACTAGGAATATAAACACTTCGCATCATTTTGCGCTATTCTCAAAAGATACGCTCCTTTTAATATTACTGGCCTCGAAAAAAAGCATTACTTTCTCATGCTCGAGAGAAGCGCAGCTGTCACCCTTAGTGGAGGAAGTTTTGCTACTGGCAAGCGAAACCTAATCACATACAAAATTCCAGAACGACATTTGCTTTCTTGGTGACTAAACAAGCGAAATAAACTCTTTTTGTTAATAACAACCTTGAAAACAGTAGCAATACTTCATTATGATCAATATTAGTGCAAATACAATCCTAGTTGAAGGCAGTTTTGCGACTGGCACGCGAACCCAAATAACATATAACATTCCAGTAAGACATTCAAGATACTTGGTATTCCCCAAACAATTTTTTGGCGCACAATATTAACGCCTGCTTCGCCATAACGTCAGTTTAATGAATTGATACATTCTCAAAAACTCCAACGAACCCTTATGATGACGGAAAACAGACAATGTTAACTGTTTGGAAAAAAACTGAATTATGCCACACAGCTTGTACTCTGCTGTAGCACCCATCGATGCGAATTCGCTGATGAGTTTTTCAAGAGCGACCGCCTTCACCACTTGCGGGGGGAGCTTGATTTTTGTTACTGTCTGGGTAACAGCGTTTACATTTTCGACCGACGCGCTGAAATCGCCTACTTCGCTGTTGTTCGATGCGGTGTCACACTCACGAAGGCTCGGTTCAGAGCGAGCGCTTTTCACTGCATCAACATCGCGTGCATCATTGGATGACGCTTGCCTCGAAATTTTATTGCCCCTGGCAATGCGTTCGTTTTTTCCAGGACTCGAGCCTGCCTTCCTCTTCTTCTTGCTCATCACACACTACGTGAAGCGTCCAATTTATGACGCGGAAAGAAAAACACACGATACGAATAACGCGAAAAACGAACAGAAAAACCAAACGACGATATCCAAGTTGGATTACCACTGGAGGGGTCCAATCTTAGATCGAAGCGCAGCGAAAGCAAAGTGAACTGGATTACTCAACAGTCCGATGCCGAATGAAAGTTTGCCTCAGCGAGATCCACTGTTTATACTCTTGGCAAGTATTCCCCTTCATTCTTCTAATTTTCCTTTGTTCACGGAGACTTTAAATCCTACGATTTCCCTTCCGTTGGCCGTCGATAGGTTGCTCGTTATTGGCATCTCTGTTCGGGAAAGCACACAAATGAACAGAACAAATGTATGGGAAAATTGAAACGCTTAAAGTTTTCATGAATTTTAACCATTTAAAAACCAGGGGATTCTAATGTATAGCATATTAAACAAATCTTACGGAATTTCCGATTCGTTTAGTATGTAAATCGCCAAAATCCGTTCGCGGCAAAAATAGTTATTAACATTAACTTTATTTCATAAAAACGTGACCTGTTTTCTGATTTGGCACCCTTAATGGAAGACGTAGTTCTACGTCAAAAAACAGTGTGATATCAGATTATTATCACTATCGAACACAATTATCAATTTTTCTCACCAGAAAAAAAATCATGTTACTGTATTATACAGAAAACATATTTGAAATAGAAAAGGCAATTTTCTTTTATAATTCTTACTTTCTGAGTGTTTATTCAACCCATTTCCATTTTCGCTTCAAACCCAACGTAACACGATGCTATATGCCTCAATGCGAATTTTAATTGGACTAACAGCACCAAATACGATATGTATAGCATATGAGAGATCACTTTTTTCGAATATTCCTTCACTTTTCAAATTTTTCTCGTCGTAAAAACTTTCCTTGGGGGAAAATGAATACAACAAAACGGACAGCTTAAACCAAACGACCCGTTCTCGAGCGGGAACACAGCTTGCTTTTTATTTATGAAAATTGAAATAAATCGTTTCATATATCAAGTCATTTTTAACACAACTGCTACCATATACAATTTTACACTTATACTTGTGCAAAATTTTTCACGATACACGATCGATCATTGATATGAAATTTTACGAAGCAACCAACATTAAAGTTCCAAATTTAGATTTTATTTGCTAGAATTAATCGTATCACTCACCTTACTTGCAATACAAAAAAGCCTCCGACTTGCATATATTTACAATGCCGCTTCCCCCCCAGACAGCTTGGTTTTGATGTATCTGTTAGGAAACACATTTTGGTAGGAACAGAAATTCCTCCTACTTTCATGTACAGGAGAACCCCGATTAACCGCGGAATGGTTGGGCTAGCTCACCACGGATCACAAAAATCGCGGATAAGACAACAAATGATTAAAAATGAGGTGCAAACACAAAAAACAGATATTTCAGTATGAATACATTGTTTTATCAATACAAGAATCATTGAACTATCCATCTGTAATGTCGTATACACCAGTTTTCAAATAATGTGAAAGTCATGACCAAAACAAGAGAACGAAAACCTACCACTCATTGTCAAATTTAGGGTAGGTTCATAGAATTACTATGGAACTCGCTTTCGCGGATAAACAGCACCGCGGATTTGCAAAATTTTGTTAGGGAACACATTTCGGTAGGAGCAAAAGTTCTCCCTACTTTTATGTATTTGCAATGCCGATTTCTCCCAGGCAGCTAATTGATGCCTCTATTAGGGAACACATTTCGATAGGAACAAAAGTCACAGGAGGGTTGTGTCTGTGACTCGATCGCTTAGTTGACTGAGGATTCCGTTAGGATATCTGTCCATTTTGAATATGTTTGAATAATTACATCATTAAACTCTTCGATAATGATTCGGTGGCCCTGAAAAGGGCCGTTTTGTTTTGTTGTTGGTTATTGTTTGTTCACTCCACCAGTGTTTACAACCGAGTGATGATGACAGAAGGATGATAATTAGTTGTTAGATGGTGCGTATCAGATGGAAGATGCCGAAGTGGAATGAGATATGATGAAAACCGCCCTCTATGACTATGACTCTAGACGAGATGCCTCCGGTGTTATGTATGGGTGAAACAAATAAAAAAAAATTCTTCAATGTAATATAAGATAATTATTAATATCGAACACAATTATCGATTTTTCTCATCAGTAGAAACATGTTACTTCAATATAGAGAAAGGAAATGGGAAAGGTGATTTTATTTTATATTTTTTACTTTCTGAGTGTTTATTCGACCCAATACGAGTTTTAATTGGACTAACAACACCTAATACTAAATGTAAAGCATATGGGAAATCACTTTTTCGAATACTTCTTCACCTTTCCAACTTTTCTCGCCTTATAAACTTTCCTTGGGTGAAAATGAACACAACAAAGCAGACAGCTTAAATCGAACGACAAGTTCTCGAGCGGAAACACACCTTGGTTTCTATTTATGAAAATTGAAGTAAATAGTTTTATATATCAAGTCATTTTAAACACAAATGCCACCATACACAATTTTGCACTTACACTTGTGCTAATTTTTTTAAATACACGATCGATCATTGATATGAAATTTCACGAACCAATCAACATTAAATTTTCAAATTTAAATTTTATCTGCTGAAATATTTCGTATCACTCACTTCACTTGCAATATAAAAGATGCCCCAAACTCACATACATTTACAATGTCGATTTCCCCCGGGCACCTGGGTTTTGATGTCTCTGTTAAGGAACACATTTCAGTGAGAACAAAAGCTACCCCTACATGAATACATGAAATACATGAAGCACTGCTGATTTCCCGTAGTCAGCTTGATTTTGATGTCTCTGTTAGGTAACACATTTCGTCGGGAAAAAAGCTTCCCTCCTTTCATGTATTTGCAATCTCAATTTCCCCCAGGCAGCTTGGCTTAGATGTCTCTGTTAGGGAACCGCCGCATGTGTCGTCAATCTCGACCAATCAGATGTGGGTACTTCCGTTAGGGGTTAGGGGTTGAGTTTTTTCAATTGTTCGATAGTTAGTTTCATGACATATATTATTTTAATCAATATAAAAAATTGTTATGGAGTGCCGAAATCGATTGACGCAAAAATTTCATCAACACATCATAAAATGACTGAGCAATACGCATTTGAAATTGGACCATTTTCAAGATGTTCTCGATTTTTGATTTTCAATCTGTACCCCAATATGTTCCCGAAAGACATAATCCTACGTCAAAAATCTGTCCCCAATGAATTTAGGAGTTTTTTTACCCAACGGTATGTCGAAGGACCCGGAACCGAGAAATTTCTGATTTTTTAAATATCTATATATATATATATATATAAATGGATTTCTGTCTGTCTGTCTGATTCTTATGGACTCGGAAACTTCTGAACCGATCGACATAAAAATTGGTATGTAGGGGTTTTTGGGGCCGGTGAAGATTTTCATGATAGTTTGAGACCCCACCCTCCTCTTCAAAGGGGGGGCTGCCATTCAAATTAAACACAAATTTCTACATTACTCGAGAATTAATCAAGCAAGCGAAACCAAATTTGGCATGTGAAGGTTTTAGGGTGCAATAAATGTTTTTACGGTGGTTAGACACTCCTCCCCCCTCTCTTAGGGGGGCTGCCATACAAATGAAACACAAATTTATGTATAACTCGAAAACTAATCAAGCAAATGGAGCTAAATTTGGCATATGAATATTTTAAGGGGCACGAAACGTTTCTATGGTGAATAGACACTCCTCCCCACTCTCTAAGGGGAGAAAGGGGAGGAGTCTGTCTTCATTCTATCATATTTTCTGTATCAAATGTATTATTCCATGTAACGGAGAAACATGTTATTTTCAAGTGGTTGGAAGATCTTGAACGAGAATTGTGTCTGAAAATGATCTGATGTTATAATGTTGAGTTTTGATAGAAGTACTAGAAACTTTTTACTAATAGTACATCCAATAGAAGATCAATCAATGTACAGTTCTGCGATTGGACTCATGAACTTGCGCTTAGTAGAAAAACGTGAATGTTTGAAGATATTGATAACAAAAAACAAATTTTGGGCGGGACGAAGTTTGCCGGGTCAGCTAGTTTTAAATAAATTCACTGTGGAGTTCATGCTCTCCATAATATTGAGATGTATCTCACTAATCAAAGTCTACTAAGCGCTATGTTTGAACCTATGTATGAGAGGATGAGAATTTCGAAAAACTTTATTTTAAACTCCCATAATGTTGAAAAGTTTTGTTTTAAAGATTTTGAAGTCCGTGTTGGGGAATATATTTTAAGCAACTTTGTAGAAAAAAGTTTTTTTCTATCTCTTAAACTAACCGATATAAATCTATTTTAAGTTTGTAAGGTGAAGGTAGAAGGAAGCCACAAATGGCTGCCACCAAGGAAAGTGAAGTGGAAGGTAAAACGTAATGTCAGAATTGTCGCCACGATCAAAGCATTCCCTGAATAAATCAAATCACCTTAGCCGAGCCAGCTGGCGGAAGCATATGCATAAAGGTTACTAGGTTACTATTTTCAAAGACAACTGTTTATTTATTATACTGCTTCAAATACCTTCGAAGAAATCAAATGTAACCATACCAACGTAAGTAATAACATAAACAAATCCAAACTTTTCGTCTTGCCATTCCTCATACGTCTTTTCTAAATAGTGTAAATTACGAGCCACCTGTTAACTCCACTATCTTGGCTGCCACAATGGCGCTCATTTCTTCCATCTCCCTCTCTCACTCCTCGCCCGAAAATCAATAATTTTGCGAAACAGTGTGACGAAAATTATCGTTTTCACTCACTTCTCATCAAGTTACATCAACCAACCTCTAATCGATTACTCACAATATATTCAATTTTCATCAGCCGTCGCAATGTACAGGTCGGACTCGATTATAAATAGTCGAGCATTTTTTTCAAAAATTGCATTACAAATCCTATACATAATCGAATCTCAAGAAAACAATTTTTTCATTAATGTATGAACGTCAAACGTTAATAGAAAAATAGCTTCTTTGCGATTCGATTATGTATTGGATTCGAAAATTAACGTTGAAAGTGAAATTGCGATTATATATAATCGAGTCCGACCTGTATAATGAAAAACGTCAGAAAACTCGAGCTAGTGCTCTGAACGTTAAATTTTCATTTTTCAATTTTCCGCAATGGTTTTGTTTGTATCGTTATTTTTTTGACACTGATGCCAGACAACATCATCACTTAATAAAATGATATTCCTGAGTCATTGCGTTTCATGTCATGAAAATCAATAAAATAAAATTGTGTTGATATCAATACAATTATTGTTTTACGATGAATGGGTCTATAATGTAGGCACTTTAACATTGGTTAAGAGAACTGTATTGCAGAGCTCGGAACACTGCCACGGCTGTCGAAAAAAGTAAATGGGAAGGATTACATTCAATCAAAATGCCTCGGCCAACGAAGAGAAGGTTTATGTGAAAATCGATCAACAAAGGAAAATATTAAGGAATTATCAACATCGAGTTACTGTGCGGAAGAACTTGTTAATACCAAAAGAGCCCCAATTCGCATGTGTTATAAATTTGCCCATGTTACGCTCGCGTATAAGAAGAATTTTACTTCATATGCAAATACACCTTTTATATATGTTCATATTTGCAATTGTTCATCGGAACACATCGTTCACACATTTTACTTTAGTATTGAATTGTTATTTTTTTTCAAATGTATTCTAAGACTCGTGTCAATGAAGCGCCACACAGTCTGAGATTGATCTATTTACGTACCAAATCCAAAACAAACGATGTGCTTTGCTCTTCTCTCACAAACCCTATTACTCCATGGAAAAATCGTGGTTTTACCTACACTACTACAATGGCTTCCTTCCACCTTCACCTTAAGTTTAAATTTTTAAGTTTAAGTAAATCTCCACTTAAATACGCTTCTTGAACCATTGGACATTGGGAACAGAAGTGTCCCCGGTTTGCATGTATTTGCAATGTCGGTTTCCCCCTTGGTTTTGAAGTCTGTGTTGTGTGAAACCGTATACCGCTGTTAATCTGGTTACTTCTTTTGGTACTTACTATTTGAGGAGCAAAAATTAGACCAATCAAAACGTGGCACTTAACGCGTCTGGATAATGCTGTACATGCGATGCGTACAAATATTTCCTATCAATTGATATAAACATCTTTGCGATGTATTAAGAGATGTTCGAGTTATTAGCATTCGAAATCTTTCATTTTTTTCAGATATCTTCAGTGATTAGATTCTCATTTCACCTTCCATATATTCCGGCTGGATGTAGTCCTACGTTTAAAACGTCGCTTCACGCTCAACTTTGTGGGCGTTAAACTCTACCTTCACCGCGAAACTAGTAACGATGCCCGCCAACTTGCACGCAGGTCAAACGCCTGTGGTTTTCCGGAAGTCGTAACTGTGATGTATCAAACTCCTCTAGTGCCACAGGTCGGCTCCCAGTGATTGCATTTGATGATGCCGCTCGGCAGCAGTAGAATGTTCTGCAACTTTTCGTCCAATGAATGCACTTTGGGTTTATGGCTTTTTGTGGGCTGCATACATATTCGTATCCCAAGTCGGGTTTGGTTTGAGTTGTGGTGTGCCAAAAAAGGTGTCATAAAAATGGAGGGAGGACAATAATTCTGGGCGCTATCGCGATATATGGACACGGGGCATCGCACAGTGGTCCCTCAGAAATTCTAGGTGGCATTAAATAGAAAAATGAACAACAATGCCTGACCAAATGAATGGTCTAGTTTTGTTTTAGAACCTTCAGAGCATCTAGTATCAAATATGGCAACAGTATCCGTGACGGTTTTCGTTGCGAGAACGACGTGGCAACGTAGTGTTCGATGCAGTGAACCAGTGTAGCGATAAACACGCATATTTTGCAAATTTTGCACAAGTGCTACAAAATACGTTAAAAAATAAGGTGATGGTGTTCTGGATAGAGAATTTTATGCTGTTTTAGAATTTGTATTCAATGTTTAGTTTAAAACATTTTGAAGCTGTGAAATAAGTGTTTGAAGGTAAGTATATTTTCTACATTGAATTTATACAAAAGTAGACCTTAAAAAAATCCTCCGAAAACCTCCAAAGTTTTTTATAGCGAAATGTCTTCCTTAGGGTCCCCTCTAGACTTTCCTATTATGACTTCCGCCCGCAACCGACCGCTTTGCGAAAAAATGCAAAAAGTATTTTGATACCCCACACGTGTTTTTCGATTTTTTAAAAATTTTATCACCTCCCCCCGCACCCCCGTTTGGGTTTTGGTTAAAAAGAATATTTAAAACGTTTCCAGGAAGTTTGAAAACATATATTTAGACACCCCACACGTTTTTTTTCCGAAAATTTCAAATTTTACCCCCTCCCCCAGCACTAGCTTTGAAGTAACCAAAATTTTGAAATAACCAATATGTAACCAAAGTAACCAAAATTTTGAAATAACCAAAATGATTCAAATAGATTCAGCACCTTCGGAAACACCCGTACACAAAATTTCAAGGCATTTCCATTCATTTTTCTATTTAATGCCACCTAGAATTTCTGAGGGACCACTGTGCGTCGGTGGGATAAGTGACTCCGACCAACCGTGAAAAATGGGTAAGAGTTGAGCGAAAACGCAAGACGGTATGTAGGAATAATTGGGGATTTTGATGGCAAATGTTTGTACCCTACACCGGGAACCAAGCGTTAATTACTTGCAGGTATGTTTGAAGAAGCACAGTTAATAAATAATTTCAACGTCGTTTAAAGGAAAATCTTGTTGAAATGTGTGCAAATCTCAACCCGAAGATTGGAAAGGTAGCTCGAATAAAAAAAAATGGGTGGGTTATATCTATGACTAGCTGTACCCTGCCACGCTTTGCTGTGGCACATTGTGGTTGCATGGTTGGGTTGAATTTTTCATTTTTTTATGTTGTAAAAACAATCCTAGATGTGTTTGATTGTTTTGTATATTGTATCATAGTTTGAGCTCAATCGGTTCCGCACTTTTAGAGTTTTTTTGACGCGTACACAAACGAACAGAAAATTTATATATATATATATATATATATATATATATATATATATAGAGAGAGAGAGAGAGAGATAGATGAGGGAAATCGATAAATTTTGAATCACTTCGAAACACAATTTTTAGTTCATGATTTTGTCAAACACGTGGAAAAAAGATGTTTCCATCACATAGAACACATATTCATTGCTGAATAGTTGATTTTCATTAGAAGCTCAATTTCAGAAACGTACTCTGATCATATATTGGGTTGGGGAAAAAGAAATGTCGTATTTCTGTTCGAAATTCGACGCTTTATTTAACACTAGCTGACCCGGCAAACTTCGTCCCGCCCAAAATTTATTTTTCGTTATCACATCCATGTTTCCTTACTAAGCGCTGTTCATGGGTCCAATCGCAGAATTGTTCATTGATTAAAAAAAATACCTTTAAAATTACCTTTTACTATAAAATTCCTAGTATTATCTCATTATTCTCGTTCAAGTTCAACCCTGAATCAGACAATTCCTCTCTCGAGTTTTGCTCTTATCAACACATTCGGCGATCCATTCATATTTATATAGATAGAAGACGATAGTGGAGTAGGAGTGCGTTTTATCACATTAAAATCCATTTCCATTTTCGAACGAAAATCAATTTCGTTAGCGCAAACATTTGTGTTTCATTTGTATGGAAGCCTCCCCTTGGAGGCTTCGAGGAGTATCAAACCATTATAGAAACGTTTATCAATCTCTAAAACCTCTATATGCCAGATCTGATTCCATTTGCTTGATTAGTTCTCGAGTTATTCAGACCCCCCCCTCCTGTTGAGAGAAGGAGGAGTGTCAAACCACCTTAGAAACAGTTATTGCCTCCTAAAATCTCCACATGCCAAATTTGGTTCTATTTTCTTGATTAGTTCTTGAGTTATGCAGAAATTTATGCTTCATTTGTATGGCAGAACCACCCCCCCCCCCCTTTTGAGAAAGAGAGAAGTGTCTAACCACCATAGAAACATTTATTGCATCCTAAAACCTCCACATGCCAAATTTGGATTGGTTTGCTTGATTAATTTTCGAGTAATGCAGGAATTTGTGTTTCATTTGTATGGCAGCCCCCCTTAGAGAGAGGAGAGGGGTTTGGAACTAATTTAAGAACCATCCCCGACCCCAAAAACCCCTACGTACCAATTTTTGTGTTTGCGCGTCATGGATAATGTGCTGCGAGAACATATAGGTGTCAGATGTCTTGTGTATATGGACGACATCATTGTGTTCTCCACTAGCCTACAGGAACACTTGGAAAATCTACGGAAAATTTTCGATAATCTACGCAAGTATAATATGAAAATTCAACTCGATAAGAGCGAATTTCTTCATAAGGAAGTCGCTTTCCTTGGCCATATTGTAACATGCGATGGAGTAAGGCCTAATCCAGATAAACTAGAAGTTATCCGTAAGTGGCCTTTACCCAAGAACGAAAAGGAGCTACGTGGGTTCCTTGGAATTCTTGGCTACTATCGCAAGTTCATACGTGATTTCGCGAAAATAGCTAAACCATTGACTCAAGCTTTGAGAAAGGACGAGAAAATAGCTCATACTAAGGATTTTGTAGACGCCTTTGAGCGTTGTAGAAATATCCTCACTTCGAGCGACATTCTCCAATATCCTCAATTTGAGAAACCATTTGTTCTAACGACAGACGCCTCCAATTATGCAGTTGGCGCTGTCTTATCGCAAGGCAAAATCGGCATTGAGAAGCCCATAGCCTTTGCATCCCGGACCCTCAATAAATCGGAGGAAAATTACTCCGCTATTGAGAAAGAACTACTGGCCATTGTGTGGGCTTGTAAATATTTCAGACCATATCTCTATGGACGAAAGTTTACGCTCTACACGGACCATAAACCACTTACCTACAAACTAAACCTAAAATATACAAATAGCAGACTCATTCATTGGCGCCTCTATTTAGAAGAATTTGACTATGAGCTCAAATACAGACCTGGAAAGCAGAACATCGTAGCCGATAGTCTTTCCAGAGTACGAGAGGAAATCAACGTCAATGAAGCGGAAGAAAACTCTTCTTCCACATCTGAAAGCGACACTTCGTCAGACGGAGCCACGGCCCACTCTGCTGATACCGACGATTCTGACTTTATCCCATGCACAGAAAAACCATTGAACGAGTTCTGTAACCAGATTGTTCTAAAAATCGGACCCAACGAAGAAGAAACCTATGAAGAAATGTTTCCACGAGTTTTCCGACGAAAAATTACGAAATTGATATTTGGAGTTCCATACCTAATTAAAATGTTTAAAGATTACATTGATCCCAAAAGATCAAACTGCATCCTATGCCCAGAAAAGTTGATACAGACGATTCAAATCGTCTATAGAAACTACTTCAGTAAAGGCAAACCGTGCAAAATTTATTTTTCTCAAAAAATTCTCATAGATCTGAAAACGGCCGAGGAACAAAATATCGTTATAGAACAAAGCCACGAAAATGGGCATAGAGGGGTATGGGAAAATAATAGACAAACAGCAAACAAGTACTATTTCCCAGCAATGAAAAGAAAAATACGACAGTTTGTAAGGCTCTGTCGCATTTGTAATAAAAATAAGTACGAGAGGCATCCATACAAAATCATGCTCGGATCCACTCCGGACCCAAAAAAACCTTTAGATTTAATACACATTGATATATTCATAAAACAACCTAATATATTCCTTTCATTTTTAGATAAATTCTCGAGATACGCTACGTTGATTCCCATCAAATCTAGGAACATTCAAGATGTACGTAAAGGATTAACTAAATACTTTTCCATTTATGGTACCCCAAATTTGATCGTTACTGACAACGAACCCTCAATGAAATCTATCGAAATTAAAACTCTTCTGGAAAATTTAAATATCGACATCCATTTCACTCCTCCGAACCATAGTTCAAGTAATGGTACAGTGGAGCGGTTTCACTCAACTTTGGGCGAAATCTATCGATGTATTAAACCAAATTACCCCGATTTAAACGACAAGGAACTTTTTAGAATCGCGTGTACCTCAAATAATACAATTCATACTGCTACCAAAGTAAAACCCAGAGAAATCTTTTACGGCATAAGAGACGGCGAAGAAAGGTCTCTTGATATGAGCAAAATTCTGGAAGACTGAAACAAATTTTATGACGAAATTATGTTAGAATCAAACAAAACTAAAACAAAGAATTTGGGTTACCATAATAAGCAAAGAGAGCATCAACCGGCCCTCCAGGACAATGAAACTGTGTATAATAAAACACAAGGCGTTAAGAATAAAGGAAAAGAAAAGTATCTCCCCGTCAAAGTTGTCCAAGACAAAGGAAGAATATTCTTAGACTACTCTGGCCGGGAAATACACAAAGAAAATATTCGGCGAAAATGAAACCATACAAATTATTTTCCTAAATTATAGATGTTGCGGAGCCAATTTCTAAAACTAATTACGCTGACGTTCATCACGACTTCATCATCGAGAACGATACAAATACATGACCTGACCAGAAATCCAGGACTAGTGACGTTACAGACCGGAAACGTACTAATTAAGACTGGACGTCACAGGATATATCACACAATAGACTTGGAAGACTATAGACCATTACTAAACAACATCGCTATCACTATCGACGGACTTAAATATTCACAGACTTCAGCGACGTTTATATCACATTACAGTCCAAATTTAAGAAAGCCCAAAACACGTATATGAAATTGTTACCAAATATAAGAAACAAGAGAGGAGCATTCAATTTTCTAGGCTCAGCCATAAAGGCGATTACAGGCAATTTAGATGAAGAAGATCGAATCCAAATAGATAACGATATAAATGACTTGAAACAAGGCAACCAACAACAAAATAATATTCAAGTAACTATCAACAAACATCTAGGAAAACGTATAAACAAATTAATAGATTCCGTTAATGAACAACAAAGAATAATCAAGCAACAAATTATATAAGCCAGACAATCTCTAATCACCAACAAACTTGTCAATCAAAATTTCACAGCAATCCGACAGGCATTTAAAATTTCTTATCATGTCGACCTAATACAAGAACACCTAGACTCAATTTTCGAAGTTATACAACTTGCAAAAATAAATATCATTTCTAAGAATTTTCTAGAAGCAGAAGAACTAAAGTTTATCTCAGATAAGTTAGAAGAACAAAATATTACCATTCTACATCCAGACCAAGCATACGATTACCTAGGCATCAGAGCCCTCTTCAAGGAATCCATCATCTACTTCATCATCGGAGTCCCGCAGATTTTACCACATCCATTCACCAGTCTTCTCCTAGAACCACTTCCAATCAACGGTCAAATCATCAAACTCCCTTGGTATAAAGCAGCAATCTACGGAAACACCACCTATTTCATCAAAGGCAGTTGCCAAAGTATCGGCGAAAACTCCATTTGCGAAGAAGATAAATTAGACGATACCTCAGACGACAGATGCTTCTCCAAAATCATACGAGGTTCCCCAGGAAAATGCACCTTTACGAACTATCGGAATACAACCAACTTAAAACGATTGACAGACAACCATGTCATCGTCATAATCACAACAGTCACACTATCAAGCGACTGTCTACATAACAACAGAGTTTTAACAGAAACGATGCTGTTGTTTTTCGAGAACTGTACAATCTCACTGAACAACAAAACTTTTAGCTCCATTACATTTCCATCGAGAATCATCCCAACAATAGTGCCTCTGGATGGCGTGAAAATTGAACAAAACGAATTCGAGCAGAACCTGGACTTTCACACATTAAAGAAATTACATTTCCAAAACCGAGAACAACTGGAGATAATTAAAACCCGATATTTTATACAAACATCAACAAGTTTGGGCCTCTCATCTATATGTTTCATTATAGGCTTGATCGTCATAGTTTACCATTGGTACCAGAAGAAAAGGACACCCAATGAAGAAAAACGAAATATCAGTTCAGCAGACAAACATCATCCCAACACAATTGTATCGGGACGATCCAATCTTAAGGGGGAAGCAGTTAAAGAAAGATGTATTCAATTTCCCAAAACATCCGCACCGGTGACCGCCGAAGAATCCATCAACACAA
Source organism: Toxorhynchites rutilus septentrionalis (assembly GCF_029784135.1). Lineage (NCBI taxonomy): Eukaryota > Metazoa > Arthropoda > Insecta > Diptera > Culicidae > Toxorhynchites > Toxorhynchites rutilus. The sequence goes on from NC_073745.1 coordinate 276,990,949, forward strand.
TTACTAAAATGCAAACATAGGTGCATTCCGACAACACCACGGGTGACAACGAGACCGACAGAGAACAACGCAACCGGACATTGGAATTGCCGATGACGCATCATCGACCGATCACAACGTGGACTTCGCACCTGACGACTTAGCAGCAGCGCAGCGTGGCCTGGTTCTGGAACTGCAGAGTTAGGCTTTTAGGCATATTTTGGTAGGCTCGAAATTATTGTAATTGACATGAATAAATCAGTCTTAGTTGAAATCGTCCAGAGAACAGTCGCGTTTCTGATTTAAAAAAAAAGACGGGTGGGTAATGTCGGGGACATAACCGGAGTGACGTAGGACTATACAAAGGGGACAGCTTTTGTTAAATATATATTTTAAATATATTGTTTTATTTTCTTCTCCTACGTGAATACCTACCTATCTACCTGAAAAATGGATTAGTTTACTGTTTACTCTTTATGAATATGTTGATGGTTCTGAAAAGAACCTTTGGTGTTGTGTTTTTGTTATCACTCGATATTCCCATCTTGTTCGGTTAAACCTTCCTGTTTAGCTATTGCGTTTGCCACCCGCCACAGCTTTCACAGTTGGAAAATTTCTTCCCATCCAGCTTGTGACATGTTGTCCAGTAAATTACATTTAATGCGACGTGCCGGAGAAACACTTTGCCACTCACTGAAAATAATTGCTCTGTTCTTGATGCGGGTTTTCTGATTGTCTTGAGCAGCTTTGCAAGCCAACTCGAGCACTCCGACGGCCGAAACTCTATAATCGCTGTTAAGTATACTGGTGCTCCGGCACCAATCCGTTCGGCATAGTTACCTTTGCGGAGCAATCAGTGAATGCGACCAACAGGGAACTGGAGACCTGCACGGTTCGAGTGAGACTTTGCCTTTCCCTTAACTTGTTCTCCTTTGTTACGTCCACGATGCCGATGCCGTACAACCACACGGGTTTACGGTTTGAAAGAAAATAAGATATTTTTTTGGGGTCCGCGTGTTTTATACTCTAGCGGTACACACTCACAGGATAGAGACAAATCGGCAGACTCAGCCAGAGGGGCAAGTCCAACGAGACGAACGAATGAGCGTTAAAAGGGAGCGATGGCAAAAAAATACATTCATTACGATTTGTTCGCTCGTTGGATTCACATGCAGGCTAAAAAGGGTCCTTTTCAGGATCACAAAATTATCTTCAATCTAAAGAGTTTATTGTTTTGTTATCACTCGATATCCCCATCTTGTTCGGCTAAACCTTCCTGTTTAGCGATGTTGCCACTCGCCACAGCTTTCACAGTTGGAAAATTTCTTCCCATCCAGCTTTGTGACATGTTGTACAGTAAATTATTTTTAATGCGACGTGCCGAAGCACCACTCAGTGTCACGTTGGAGGCGATTTTAACCTGTAATTGAACATTTGCGATGACAGTGGTACAGTGTCGACTTTCAATGTGGGGTCATAATTTGGATCTCTATGTTTACAAAAATGTCCAACTAAATAAGTCGCATTACATGTCCGTCCAATTAGCTAAATGTCGAACTAATTGTAAATTACTGTACTTTCAATCTGGAAACAATTTAAGAATTGGTGAAAATTGAATAATCAGGAAAGTCCCCAACTATCAATAAGCTCAGAACAACTGCCAAATTCACATAAAGGGTGTGTCACATCAAATTGCATCACGGAAAAAACGCTGTAGAAATTTTATTTTTAGGAATTATATCTTCAGCTATTGCTTATAATCAGATAAGAGTGTATAGATCACGTTGGCCATGCTTCACTGTCAGTTTTACGTAAATTTGGGAAAATGTCGTCGAACGATAAAGAGCGTCGTGAATTAATCCTGTGCACTCATTTCGAGAATCCGGAGTTGTCACATCGGGACATCGGTAAGATGCTGGGAATCGTCCAATCCACGGTCAGCAGAGAACCTAACCATCGACCGGAAGGTGAAGAACGGCAAAAATGGCAAAAGTTGTCAAATCGGAGGCGGACTTCAAAAGAAAATGGATTTCTGTTCAAGAAAAACTACAACCAGACGTTGTACAGAACCTTATGGACGGGGTAAAGAGGAAGGTGCGAGCATATGGGCTCGGGCTCGAAGTATGAATAAAAAGAAAATGCCAAAAGTTGTTTAATAGTTTTTATTTTACTGTCTAAAATTTTCAAAAGGATCGGTCTACTGGGCGAATTTCTACAGCGTTTTTTCCGTGATTCAATTTGATGTGACACACCCTTTACTCATCAGATCCTGGCAAACAAATTATGAAAAAATTAATTTGTGTTTTATTATTATTTTGGATGTTTTAGAAAGCATTGAACTGTATTTCCTAAACTCTTTTCTGGAATGTTTAATGGCCCTGAAAAGCACCTTGTTTTATGGAATGGTTCCAATTTAGAAAACTTAGTACTCGTGGTTTTGAAAAAAAAAACCATTTAGAACGCCCTCGATGCCGCCTTGTTCTGGATTTGCCACCAAAGCAGTTTGTATAAAAAACAAACTTTTTTCTTCTGCTACCTGATGCCGTTTTGCGATTGCGTTTGCCACTCGCCACTCGCTGCAACTGCCTGTTGTCTTGATGTCCACCGAACCGAATGTGTTCTGTTCCGAATGCGGGTTTTCTTATCGTCGCGAGCAGCTTTGCCAGCTAACTCGATCACTTCGGCGGCCGAAACTATATAACGCCGGCTAGGTGGACTGGTGCACTGGTACTAACGCGCTCGGCCTAGCTACACCCTTGCGAGGAACTCCAGATCAACACGGTTCGAGCGGGATTTTGCCTTTCCCTTAACTTTTCCTCCTTTACCATGTCCAGACATGGCTGCTTGGGTTGGTTTGTTGATGTGTTGTGATGCGAACCGATATGGTGTACGGTTTGAATGAGAATGATCGTTACGGAAGGAAGGAAGGTCTTGTATTATAGAGACTTTAAACTTTTGCAGTTCATTCGTCTCTAGCCTTGAGAAAGGCCCTTTGAAAACTCTACTCTACTTTTACTCCAGCGCTACCACCTCCACCCTCTTGCCATGAGAAAGGCACTCGATCCCTCGCCGTCCAGCTCGTCCAGCAACGATGTTGTCCAGTCGGTGTTCACACAAAGAATGATCGTTACGGCAGCGGAGCGGGGATTTTTAAGCTGACTGGCTGGCTCGAGAATTACGCATGTGTGAGACTGCGACCAATGTTTCGTTCATTTTTTTCTGTTTCCTTTCCAATCGTGCTTCATTCTATTTCGCTGCTGCTTTGGTTGCCCGTTTTGGTCGGTACGATTTGAGGAGCACAAAATGGACCAATAAAAAATGGGCACATAGGGCATTTTTACAATGCTTGATATTTCACAATTATTCAATTATTTATCTCATGAAAAATGAAATGTTATTCGCTATGATAGATGCGTAGATATATTTCCTATCAATTGATGCAAAAACCTTTGCGATCTATTGAGAAATGCTCGAGTTATAAGCGTTCCAAATCTTGCATTTTTTCCTACTTGTTCAGTGTCTAGATTTCCATTTCACCCCCTATATCTTCCGGTTAGACGTAGTCCTACGTCAAAACTCCGAAATCCAACGCGATAACTTCGATAACTTATTTGTATATATATATATATATATATATATATGTATATATATATATATATATATATATATATATATATATATATATATATATATATATATATATATATATATATATATATTTATATATATATATAAATAACCGCAAGTTTTACGTGGGACTACCTTAGCTTAAAAAAAATTGTTGATTGAATGAAACAATTTCCGAATTCAATTGAATTCAATATATTTGCTTTGTAAGTAAAGAGATTTTATAAATGCCATGTTTCATGCATTGTGATAGACTGTGTTCTTCATTACAAGTAAATTAAATGACATCCCTTTTACGTTTGGTGTATATTTGGTGTATATATGTGAATTAAAGAATTATCAAACGGTTATTTTATTTTACATTTCCCTCTGAAGTTTGCATCTCTCAAGTGCACGTACTTCTCGAACCGCGAATTTGCTGGATTTGATGAACTACAGGCACTCAGTTTCGGGTGCAGAAGTACCCCCCGCCTTGCATGAATCAACAATATACTAGTCTGCACAAAGATAAGCAACTACAAAAGTACTCGCAGTTTGCATTTATTTGCAACACATCTCGGTGAGAACAAAAGTCCCCATACTTTCATGTATTTGCAATGCCGATGGCTGTGTTGGGGAAATCGTAAATCGGGCCAATCAACGATCAGTTATGGCGTTTAGATAACGCTTAACATTTTATAGTTATTCAATTGTTTATCTAATGAAAAATAACATTTTATTATTTGCGATAGATGCGTAGAAATATTCCCTATCAATTGATGCAAACATCTTTCCGATCCAGTAAGAAACGTTCGAGTTATAAGCATTCGGAATCTTTCATTTTTTCCTGCATGTTCTGTATTTAGGTTTTCATTTTACCCCCCATATTTGCCGGTTAGACGTAGTCCCACGTCAAAAGTAAAAATTGAACCAAAGCGTTTATGATTCGTTCATTCATTCGTTCTAATTTACGCTGGAAAATACCAAGACGGGTCTATGGTACTAGGTGAGGCCGTTTCGTCACTAAGTTGGTTAGGGGAGCGGTATATGAAAACAGCACGGAAGAAAGTAGAAGGGGAATTATTTGTTTGTAGCGTGAAAGAGACAGACTGATCACGAGCGAGCTTCGGCAATAGCGTATTGTGTTTTGTTTACGAACAAAACACAGTAGACTTCCAAGATGGCTGAAGAGTGGTTTTAGCAAGTTGGCCCACCTTAGTATATACTTCTAGGCGCCTTGGAAAATACTACCAGAAAGTGTATTTTCACCAAGCTTACTAAAACAGGGTGGCCAGAATAAAAACTGTTTTCAAGTTTCTCCTCGACCGTTTTAGATTTTAGCTGGCTGCTTAGAGAAGTGTTTGAATAGAATTGCGCTTCTTGTCTGTAGTTTTGAATCAATTCAATTGCGCAGAGTCAGCATCGTTTTGAGATTTTTTTTTCGCCAAATGATTTGAAAAGCATGGTCGTGTAATTTTGTCACAATGTCCAATCGAATCGAAACGACAGTGTGTGAATCGATAATAATCTCTTTTATGTCTGAACCTATATACACGTATATCCGGTAGAGTTCTAAAAATTTGTGCTTGCTTCGCCCAGATTGGCTCTAAAATTCATTTAATCCCGAAACGGACTGTTTACCCAACACTCTCGGAAAACGACAGCGAGGCAGAAAATGCCCCACAAAAACATCCTTCCAAATCCTCGATGTCACTTCATTTTGACTCTGATCCGATCCGCCTAAACGGGCCGGGCTTAACAGGTTCTGGATCTCCGGCGGTCTCTTTTCGGCTCCCAACACTTTACCTAACAAGCAGATAATGTGCTACGTTCCCTACTTTACTCGTCTGCCCCTCTCGGATTCCATGTTACCGATAAAAAAGCACATCGGCTGGGGCCGAGACAATATTTCATTTCCTCATCACCGAAGGATTAAACGCCCGGAATGGATCATTCAACGGGAAAATAAAAGCGAGGCGGAAAGCATTCTGCTGAATTGACCATTTCTTCGGCTCATTTTGTGTTCAACAGTCGTGAAAGAAAATCCCCGAAAGATGTCCTGATAGTGCTGACTGTTCCGAAGCTGGCGATTCTTTTTGTTGTTGCCGGATTGTCTTCGGAGATGTGCTCTCAATCGCATTTCGTTCCGGTTCTCCCCGGCTCTTGGGGTGTTGTAATTTATATTTGTTCTCCAAGTCCGAACGATGTGGGAACTTTCGGCTGTATGCTTATTGTAGGCAGTGAATTTCTTGTTATCCCTTTCTCCACTAGCCTACAGATTCTGTAATTTTGATTGTAGGGTAAGTGCGGTGAGCTTGTATAATTTTATACAAATTTCACACAATGACAAACAGTCCCATCTCGTCAGTGGCTCAGCAGTGGCGAGAATAATATATGGAGCTAAACAAATCTGGATTTGCCGGCGGACAATCGACCAATTTCATTGCATGTGTGCTAGCCTTTCTATATTTCTTGCATTCTCTCCGATTGTGCCCATGAATCGAGATAAAAGTAGCCCAATGGATTACAATGGAGAAGTAGGGGAAATGGAGGGAATTAGGACCCCTTAAGGACCACCGCCTAAAATTTCCAAACCAATACGGTCTAAATAAAACATGTCACATCGTACCCCGAGCTACACTTGTTTTCTCTCAATCAATAACGTTCAATCATTATATCAAGCTTCAAAATACCAAATATAAACATAAAAGAGATGATTTTTGAACATTAAAATTTAATGCGGGGTGATTATGTAAAGTAATTTGGGATAAAAATTACAATCAATAACAGTGTTCTGGGATGGATACCAGGTATCCTGGCTAGATTCCAGACCATAAAAATGCATTGAGACCATTTCGAATTCTGCATGGATCTTTTCACTGTTGTTCGAGCATTATTAAACACTTTCGTCAAAGAAAATACGTCCTTGATGGCCTGCGTTGCTCTTTCAAGCTCCTCCTTCTTCCAACGTTGTCTGTCCATCTTTTATTTTTTTGTAATTCAGCGGCATCTGGAATCAATTAGACCAAAGAAAAGCATCAAACCTGTAGAACCAATTCACACCCAATTCAAAATTAAAATGCAATTAAATTCATTTATTGTTATCAAACTCACAGTTATGCTGTATCAAATTGTTCCTCTCCTGTAGGCGAACAGAACTTTACTGCACAATACACGAAAAGTTAATCAGCGGAAAAAAAAACATTGAAATCACGATCGGAAAACTCACATTTTTTTGGCAATCAATGTGCTTGCTGTGTTCATGCTACCATTTCCCTCCATCTGTTAAATTTTACCAAAGTTTTTTTACGTTAGGTACATATGGTTCAACAATAAAAGGAGATGACATTATAAAAAATTTAAATAAGTAATTGGTTATTTGGGGACCCGTGCACCCGTGGCCGAGTGGTTAGCGTCTCACATTATCATGCCGGGTGTTCGGGTTCGATTCCCGTTCTGGCCGGGGGATTTTTCGCCAGAGAAATTTCCTCCGACTTGCACTGTGGTCACGCGTATTCTAGAGCTTGCCCCTCGGAATACATTCAAGGCGTGTTATTTGGCTTAAGAAATCTCAGCTAAGTATTAATAAATGACGCTAGTTAATACATACGTTGAGACGGCAAAAGTTCCACAAGTTATTTGGGGACTGCGGCCATCTTGAATTTGGATTTCATGATCTACTACGTTCTAATAGCACTTTCATTCGATACTCATATTGATGAGGTATTCATAGAAATGTATATATTGCGCCATTTTGTGACGGCAGCCATGTTGGATTTGCATTTTTCATAAATAGCTGTGTTCTACTATCCAAGACCTTTCATTTGATACTCATATTGGTGAGTTTATGAAAAAAATATATATATTGAGACATTTTGTGGAGGCAGTCATTTTGTATTTGCATATTTTTCATAAATAACTGTGTTCTACTAATCAAGCCCCTTTATTTGATACGCAAATTAATGGGATTTTGAAAAAATATACATGGCGCCATTTTGTGGTGGCGGCCGTTTTGGATTTGCATTTTTCATAAACAATTGCATTCTACCAGTCAAGCTCTTTCATTTGATACCCATATTGATGTGGTTTTGGAAACCCTATATTGATAAGGTTTTGAGAAAATATGTAATCAGCCTTTTTTTAGCGGCCGCCATCTTGAATTTTCAAGATCATGAAATACGCAGTTTCATAGTGAAAGCAGAGATGAAGGTGTGTTCCAAATATCAGATCAATCGGTTAAAAGGAAGAGGGTCAAATTTCTATTAATTAGGGACAGCGCTACAGGCATGTTACAAACATACAAACATATAAGCAGGGCAAGCTAAATAAAACCGTTGAAAAAATTCCAGCTGAGCCGTACTTTTTGACGTAAGACTACGTCTAACCGGAAGATATAGGGGGTGAAATGGAAATCTAGGCACTGAACAAGTAGGAAAAAATGCAAGATTTGGAACGCTTATAACTCGGGCATTTCTCAATAGATCGCACAGGTGTTTGCATCAATTGATAGGAAATATATCTACGCATCTATCATAACGAATAACATTTCATTTTTCTTGAGATAAACAATTGAATAATTTTGAAATATCAAGCATTGTCCAAATACACTATGTGCCCATTTTTGATTGGTCCATTTTGTGCTCCTCAAATCGTACCGACCAAAACGGGCAACCAGAGCAGCAGCGAAATAGAATGACGCACGATTGGAAAGGAAAAAGAAAAAAATGAACGAAACATTGGTCGCAGTCTCACACATGCGTAATTCTCGAGCCAGCCAGTCAGCTTAAAAATCGTAGCTCCGCTGCCGTAACGATCATTCTCATTCAAACCGTACACCACATCGGTTCGCATCACAACACATCAACAAACCAACCCAAGCAGCCATGTCTGGACATGGTAAAGGAGGAAAAGTGAAGGGAAAGGCAAAATCCCGCTTGAACCGTGTTGATCTGAAGTTCCCCGCAAGAGTAGCTAGGCCGAGCGCGTTAGTACCAGTGCACCAGTCCACCTAGCCGGCGTTATATAGTTTCGGCCGCCGAAGTGATCGAGTTAGCTGGCAAAGCTGCTCGCGACGATAAGAAAACCCGCATTCAGAACAGAACACATTCGGTTCGGTGGACATCAAGACATCAAGTGGCAAACGCAATCGCTAAACGGCATCAGGTAGCAGAAGAAAAAAGTTTGTTCTTAACACAATCTGCTTTGGTGGCAAATCCAGAACAAGGCGGCATCGAGGGCGTTCGAAGTGGTTTTTTCAAAACCACGAGTTCTAAGTTTTCTAAATTGGAACCATTCCATAAAACAAGGCGCTTTTCAGGGCCATTAAACCTTCCAAAAAAGAGTTTGGGAAATACAGTTCAATGCTTTCTAATACATTATCCAAAATAATAATAAAACACAAATTGATTTTTTCATCATTTGTTTGCCAGGATCTGATGAGTATGTGAATTTGGTAGTTGTTCTGAGCTTATTGATAGTTGGGGACTTTCCTGATTATTCAATTTTCATCAATTCTTAAATTTTCAGATTGAAAGTACAGTAATTTACAATTAGTTCGACATTTAGCTAATTGGACGGACATGTAATGCGACTTATTTAGTTGGACATTTTTGTAAACATAGAGATCCAAATTATGACCCCACATTGAAAGTCGACACTGTACCACTGTCATCGCAAATGTTCAATTACAGGTTAAAATCGCCTCCAATGCAACACTGAGTGGCACTTCGGCACGTCGCATTGAATGTAATTTACTGTACAACATGTCACAAAGCTGGATGGGAAGAAATTTTCCAACTGTGAAAGCTGTGGCAAGTGGCAACAAATCGCTGAACAGGAAGGTTTAGCCGAACAAGATGGGAATATCGAGTGATAACAAAACAATAAACTCTTTATATTGAAGATAATTTTGTGATCCTGAAAAGGACCCTTTTTAGCCTTCATGTGAATTCAACGAGCGAACAAATCGTAATGAATGTATTTTTTTGCCATCGCTCCCTTTTAACGCTCATTCGTTCGTCTCGTTGGACTCGCCCCTCTGGCTGAGTCTGCCGATTTGTCTCTATCCTGTGAGTGTGTACCGCTAGAGTATAAAACACGCAGACCCCAAAAAAATATCTTATTTTCTTTCAAACCGTAAACCCGTGTGGTTGTACGGCATCGGCATCGTGGACGTAACAAAGGAGAACAAGTTAAGGGAAAGGCAAAGTCTCACTCGAACCGTGCAGGTCTCCAGTTCCCTGTTGGTCGCATTCACTGATTGCTCCGCAAAGGTAACTATGCCGAACGGATTGGTGCCGGAGCACCAGTATACTTAACAGCGATTATAGAGTTTCGGCCGTCGGAGTGCTCGAGTTGGCTTGCAAAGCTGCTCACGACAATCAGAAAACCCGCATCAAGAACAGAGCAGCTTCGGTTCGGCGCTCATCAAGGCAACAATTAGTTTCAGTGAGTGGCAAAGTGTTTCTCCGGCACGTCGCATTGAATGTAATTTACTGAACAACATGTCACAAGCTGGATGGGAAGAAATTTTCCAACTGTGAAAGCTGTGGCAAACGCAATAGTTAAACAGGAAGGTTTAACCGAACAAGATGGGAATATTGAGTTATAAAAAAAACACAACGCCAAAGGTTCTTTTCAGAACCATCAACATATTCATAAAGAGTAAACAGTAAACTAATCCATTTTTCAGGTAGATAGGTAGGTATTCACGTAGGAGAAGAAAATAAAACAATATATTTAAAATATATATTTAACAAAAGCTGTCCCCTTTGTATAGTCCTACGTCACTCTGGTTATGTCCCCGACATTACCCACCCGTCTTTTTAGATAAAAGGGTGGTCGAAATCACTCCGTATGACCAAATTACTCAAACTTACCCTATCAAATTTCCAGAAGTTGGAAACAGGACAAAACTACAGAGAATGGACAAAATGGATCTGCATCATTGTTGTGTTAAAAGTGTGTTTATTATTCCAAAATTGTTACTAGATTTAACATTCAACGGCAATATAATACAAAATACGAATTACATGAGTTAGAGTTAGAGTTGGAGAAGGAAATGTTCGTTTAAAGGATAATAATGGGATAATTTCCGATGGCAATGACAAATAAAACTACAAAAGATCATTCAATGGAACGAATTTTCACTCGTTCTTCGCGTGATATTTCTTGATGGAGGCGGAAACATCGCACTGTACATTTCCTCGTTCACCGCAAATCCAGAGAGAAGAACAGCGGTTTGGGTGTTTCCTTCTCGCTGATCGTCAGTCACAGAGGAACCTTCTTCGGTAACTTGGTGTGAGAGATATTATTGACGACATTGCTTACCTCTTTTGAGGGGTATTTTAAATTTCCGGTTCCCTGTCAGCCGTTGCCCTCCAACATCAAGTAAGTCTCGTCATCCATTGCCGCCGACAAAATGTTTTTTACCAACACCTTCAGCCGCTCGTAGGACACAAAGCGACTCACGATGTACAACTTCTTCGCTAATTGGAACTGGCAGTACGAACAAAGCGTGCAGAGTTATATTACCGAATGGACTTTTCCTTGAACTTTGAGAGTAGTAACATTTTCCCTATGAAAATAAGAACTGGGTAGCGTGACGAAAATATTGTTTGTGGCTATTGGTTGTTGTTGTTGGGTCGATTCCTGCGGAAGTTCGCTTAGAACGACTCATTGCACTGCAGAATTCATCCACGTGTTGCTCTCCGAAGTGGAACAGCCCGCTTTGTTAACGCAATAAGCCATCATGTGACATGTCATCGGCTTTGGAACAAAAAATCTCACAGATAGGCTCAATTTATCAACCATCACGTAGTCAAGGAGGACAGAACCAGAGAAAGTGACTCGAAACGAGTTTGACGACGAAACCTTTCCGGGGTAACTGTTCCGAGCTGCCGATAGTCCAGGATTTTGACAGACATCGAGGACAGCTTTTTAAATTTGCCTTCTTTGTATGAACTATTAATGTATTCGCATGTATGAAATTAGTGTCAGGGCGCCCGTTTCGGTTATCACATCCACGGTTTCTACTACGTGAAAGTAAACGTGATACTCTAATATGGAATGCTTGTCTACAACAATCTGGTTCGCATGCTGGCGGTCAGCCAAGACAAGTTTGTGTGGGCTTACTTTGGAAATTTGAGATACGAAAGTACCTGTTCGGATTTTTTATTATCTAAATCATATTGAGGACTATTCCATTGGGTTGTGACAGGAAGAAAACAACCCACTGTCCAATTCCAGGTGAATCTTCTGGACAAACACGTGGAGCGAGGACAACAGGGAGGGGCGGAAAGAACGAAGGTTGAGTGAAAGTGGTGACAACAGAGGCGGGAGACGAAGTAGATGGTTGAGAGGAGTCGAAAGCGAAAGATTTGAAATGCGAGGTTGACGGTTGAGTGAAAACGCTAGGGTTAGGGTTTGCGGATTTCTTAGAGAGGGGCTTTTCAATGTAGGTTGACTCTTCTTCGGAGGATATATTCTCTGGTGCGAGAACTGGCTTGAGCGACATCCCACCCACCTTTTTTGAACAACCGAGGAGGAGTCTATGACTTTATCGTACGAGATCTCTATATCAGGAGATTCCCCAGCCTCTGCCATCCTCCTTGCAGGTGATAAATGCAATAATATTTCACAATAATAAGCTTACAAAATTAATAATAATTATCATATGACATAATTGGTAGTACACACCAATGCAACTGTCGGAAAACGGCTGTTCGAACCGGTTGATCACAGGCACAGTTGCGATTGCGTATTGCGTTGCGATTGCGTCGAACAGTTGCGCTCAGGTGCACAATCTCACTTTTAATGGTGATTCAACGGAAACGTGTGAAATACACATTTAACCGTCTTCAATCTGATTTGATACAGACTATCACTGTGCACTTCTGATTTCTATTATTCACCAATTCTATTCAATGTTGCTTTTTCTAGTGCGATAGAAAAAAATACCGTAACGCAGGGGTTTTCACTTGGTGTTTCGCCGGAAATTATAGCAAATGTGCCCAATTGAAAACCTACTTTATTTTTTTTTCTCAAATTGAATTTCACTGATTCATTTTAGTGATAGCAAATTAAACTTTTTTCACTCCGGGTCACATGTCGTGTAGCTCCGTGTTCCGTGCAGACAGGGCCCGAAATCTTCAAAGGTGAAAAATGAGGACCGACTCTACTCTCAGTAGCTTCGCTTCGACTAGAACTGCTTCGGTAGCCACCCACAACAAAAAGTGACTTGACTAGAAAACGAATTGACTAGCGTTGACTAGCGAGGATGACAGGGGAACTATTCCAGACTGTGGTTATTTTAACTGAATCGACTCATGAATACAACTCTGCCTCTTCATTCAACTGACTTCAATCCACACTTCCATTTCCCCCTGACACTAATTTTATACCCGCGTACGTAATCTTATTTTTACGTCCATATAAAGAGGAACGAAAACATGATTTCTGATGCAAAAAAGATATTACCCCATTTATTGTCTACCCATCGCGAACTCAAACCAACGAAGTTACTCATTCATCAAGTATGCTATAAAGGTCCTCGCGTTAGTATTAGTAAATAGCGTGCAAAATAGCGCACACACAATGCCCGCTATTTTATATGTGTGAGTAATTTTCGTGTACGATACAAAAGAAATCTAGCTCACCTGTAGCGTATGTCAAACCACGTTGAACTCAAACATCGATGCATGCACACGTACATGGGAGAGGGTTTTAAACACTCTTAAAGCCAAAAAAAAGAAGAAGTACATGGGAGAGAGAAAGAGAGGAACGAATTCGTTTTGGGGAAGTCACTTCAAAATGCAATGCGGACAATTTGACTGGGAAGCAGGGATGCCAGGTTTGAAGACATGTCTTCATTTTGAAGACATTTGACTTACTGTGAACACATTTGATTTTGTAAAGACATTTTGAAGACATTATGAAATATGTGAAGGCATTTCAGTATGATAGCGTATGTGAATTTTTAAGAGATATTATTTTCATAAATTTCTATTGGCCGGAAAGATTGTCGATAGAAGTAGGGCTTTTGTATCAGTGTCATTCGATCGCTTTTTTATCAGTGTCACATGTTTACTTTTGTTCTCAGTAATCAACAGAGATTTTTGTCTCGGGTTTTTTTTAGTGTTCAACTAGCAATAATCACACCTCTGATAAACCTCAATGGTTATGATATCGCCACTGCGCAAAGCTAGTCTCGGGGTCATTCACTCGCTTTTTTCAAACTTTTCCAAGTAGAAAATCCACAAGTATATAGAATGAATTCAACAACGAGGCACTTTGAATGTCTCTAGAAGACATTAGTTCATTTGCACTAGAACATTTAAATGATTGGGACATTGTATTTTTATAAATTTGGACCCATATTATACAATAGATTAACTTAGATCTTCCAACCTCCCAAGGCGGAGGCGATCTGGCGTAGTGGTAACATCCATGCCTCTCACGCTAAAGGTCACGAGTTCAATTCTCACTCCCGACATTCTTCCAAAAATGGAAGTTGAAGTGACGAACCAGCCAAATGAGTTGAAAGTCACTATAATACAGATAAAATAAATAATAAATAATAGATCTTCCAAACGACCACTTCACAAAACGAAGGTTTTTCGATTACACATCGTTTCAATAATCAGTTTTATGGATATGGTTTGAGCTACAACCAAAACTTCAAAGCTGAAATAAACAAATTGAGTTATCACAGTTCCGTTTTTGTGGAAAAACCGGGGCGATATAGACCCAAACAACGGTATATCAGGCTAATTATCATTTTTAAACTCATGAAATTTAGTTAGCAGTTGTGAAATATATTCTTTGTTCACATTTATTGAAATAAACTTCAAAACCTCAAGGCAAGTTTAGTGAAATGCGCTATATAACAATGCCAATGATTATAAACATTGAATAAGCTATCAAACTTTGAAAAGTATGCTATGAATTTCAGTCTTTTCGATAAGACTGTGAAGACATTTGAAGACATTTTTTCGTACCATGTGAAGACATTTGAAGACATTTTATGTACCATGTGAAGACATTTGAAAAAATCACCTGGCATCCCTGCCGGGAAGAATGAAATAATATAGTCGAGTCAGTAGAGGGAGATAGCGACTAAACGCCCGACTGACTGTTTAGTCGTTTTGGCGGAGAAACTGTGTGAAGAAACCGAAAGTCATTACTAATTGAATACGGATATAGTCAGTCAAATAGTCAGCTGACTATCCTCAGCCTATGCAGACTATGCAGAGCACTGCGTGCAGGTTCTCCGTCAAATATTTTGCTATCAAAGCTATATAACCCCTGCCGTAATGCATCGAGTAGAGTCATAGAGTTAATTTTTTTCATGTAATGAATTATGTATCACATAAATCCACAAAATCATGTTATATTTGCTTAAAATTTTGTATTTTTTTTTCAGCGCGTCGTGATTCAAAATCAAGACACTTTTTTAATCATGATTCGAACATTTTGTCACATTCTGTCAGCAGCATTTCTTTGAGTTATTGTTAGTTATTGATCTTTTGTGAAGGTTATTATTCCATCGCTATTCTATTATAATTCTCGATGATTAATTCATGGTCGATAATAATGTTAACAGATTGTACAAGAAAGCCAATGTACATTCAGAAGTGTAATGAAGTACATTTACTGTTTTCTGTTTTTGCATCAAACACACCATGATAATTGGGTAATTTGGCATCAATTCATAACCCCCGGAAAGTCAAGGCATGGTTTATTGAATGGGGGCTTCAGATTCTGGACTGGTCAGCTTGTTTACCAGATCAAAATCCTATCAAGAACTTATGAGGAGTGATCATACGAATAGTAGATGCAGCTTACAAGCAGTATGAGTGAGTTGAAAAGCTAAAATGAGCAGTATCCTCTGCGTAGAACGAGATACACACTACATCATGGCGCAACTTGGTCAAAACCACCCCGAGAGGGTTTTTTGATCTGATTGATTACTAAAGATGTCCTACAAAATAGAAACTTATTTTAATTCACATGAAAATGACGTTCATTTTGTAAAGGATTGAGAGTTTTTCCGTCTGGTTCTATAGTTATGAAACACTGGAATTACAGTTTGATTGTTTCACGCCTGAACACAACAATAAAGTTCAAATGGCCAGTCTTTTAAATGAGGCTAGTTATTATATCCTATACTATGTACTTCAATTAAACCAACATATTTACATATTTCTGGAAACTCAGAAAAAATGAGTGGTTCTATAGTTGTGAAACGCAGTGTACAGGTAACAAGTAAACTCAATTTATATAGCTTGTTTTAAAGAGCAGACCAGAAGTAATCCAAATAGCTTAGTTTTGTAATTTTCCGACATATACAAGAATATTTGAACCGTACAGGTAAAAATTAAAACTTTTCCTGTTTTAACCCTCTACAACCCAACCCCGACTTTAGACGGGCTTCACGGATCCTCTTTCCAAATTATTCAGACATTATTTTCAATTTTCACTCCCACTAGAACGTCATTAGAATATGTTCATCTGTCACACATACACATTGGTTTTATGCTGGCAGCTTTCTGCTAGGAGTACTTTATATTAAAAGTCGAAAATTCGAGATAAAAATGGAATGGGCTTTTTAGCCAAATAAAAAAATTGGGTCTTAGAGGCTTAAGCATTGAAAACGAAAACGCTAGAATTAAGGGAGCAGCAAAAAGGTACATACATACATACATACATACAATCAAACTGTCAGCGTAGTGACACCTTTCACATGACACTACTCAAATTTTTCTCGATACACCATAGTAAAATGCACTTTCAGTATTTTTTTCAAATTTTTATCCTGAAGCAATTGAAAATTGCGCGGAAAAAAATAAAAAGTACGTTTTTCACCATGGATCCTATAACATATCCTAACCACAAAATTTGTTATTTGTTAGGGTAAATGATCTTGGTTTGTCCGAATTGGGGTGTTTTTACGCAATTTGTAAATGCAAATCGATTTTTCTTCATGAAAATCACACATAATCGATACGAGTTTGAGTTTGTTGAAAAACAAAAGTCTCTAGTTGCTAATATTACCATAAGGTATAGAAATTATTAAATTTTTTATATTTTTTAATGATTTTCTTTAAAGAGGAATTATGATCATGGTTTGCCCAAAACATGCGTACATACAAGGTTCAGAAGGCTCCTAACCGCGACGAAAGGCAAAACATGGTGGGGAAGACGCGAGCCCGGAAGCTGTACACCGAAATGCTGATGAAGCCGCATTGCCTGGTAATGGACGACGAAACCTACGTCAAAGCGGACTTTCGTCAGCTGCCGGGCCTGTTGTTCTTCTCCGCAGAGGACAAATTCAGCGTTCCGGAGGAGATTCGCAAGCAGAAACTATCCAAGTTTGCCAAAAAGTACATGGTGTGACAAGCGATATGCTCTTGCGGAAAGCGGAGCGCCCCCTTCGTGATGACCGGCACGGTAAACGGGCAGGTTTACCTTAAGGAGTGCCTACAGAAGCGCTTACTACCACTATTGAAGCAGCACGAGGGCCCGACCACCTTCTGGCCGGATCTCGCTTCGTGCCACTATTCAAAGGACGTGTTGGAGTGGTACGAAGACAACGGGGTCACCTTCGTGCCAAAGGAAATGAACCCGCCCAACGCGCCGGAGCTTCGCCCAATAGAGAAATATTGGGCGATTATGAAGCAGGCCCTCCGGAAGAACCCAAAAGTTGTCAAATCGGAGGCGGACTTCAAGAGAAAATGGATTTCTGTTCAAAAAAAACTACAACCTGACGTTGTACAGAACCTTATGGACGGGGTAAAGAGGAAGGTGCGAGCATATGGGCTTGGGCTCGAAGTATGAATAAAAAGAAAATGCCAAAAGTTGTTTAATAGTTTTTATTTTACTGTCTAAAATTTTCAAAAGGATCGGTCTACTGGGCGAATTTCTACAGCGTTTTTTCCGTGATGCAATTTGATGTGACACACCCTTTATGACATCAACACTTTGCAATTATGTTGAATTTGAATAAGGATGTCGTACTGATGGGAAGAGAAGTGGTATAGTGATGGGTGACAGTGTGTATTTTTATTGTGTTCCTCTCTAATAATAATCTCTGATTGATAGGAGGATTTGTTCGCGAACAGTTTTTTTTTAAAACATTTAGGTTCGTTCAGTGACAGTGTTAAATTATACTAAACTAGCTGTACCCTGCCACGCTTTGCTGTGGCACATTGTGGTTGCATGGTTGAGTTGAATTTTTCATTTTTTTATGTTGTAACAACAATCCTAGATGCGTCTGGTTGTTTTGTATATTGTATCATAGTTTAAGCTCAATCGGTTCCGTACTTTTCGAGTTTTTACGCGCACACAAACGAACCGAAAATTTCTATGTATATAGAGATAGATGAGGGAATTCGATTAATTTTAAATCACTTCGAAATACTATTTCAGTTCATAATTTTGTCAAACACGTGGAAAAAAGATGTTTCCATCACATAGAACACATATTCATTACTGAATAATCGATTTTCATTAGAAGCTCAATTTCAGAAACGCACTCTGGCCATATATAAAATGATTTTTCTTCCAATTTTCCATTTTTTTTATGCCGTAACAACACTCCTTGAAGTCGATTGTATATTGTGTCCAACTTTGAGCCTAATAGGTTCCGCACTTTTCGAGTTCTTGACGCGTACACAAACGAACAGAACATTTTTATATATAGAGATAATAAATTATAAAATGTAATAAAATGTTAAATGGCATAAAAAAGACAAACGAACTCAAAGAGTTAAAGAACACTGAACCAGAAATTGTGTATATCCCAGAGTATTACAGTTCTTGTTCAATATAGCGTGATTGGTTTTACCTCCTGTTTGAGCTACGGGTGATTGTTTCAATTCAAACAAATAAGTTGGGAAGCAAATTGTCCGTAGGCTTCATACGGTAATCCACACGTTTATCGGGAGATTTAACGATGTTTGCAATTGACTGCCCCGCTACTCTTGGTGCTTTGGACGCAGTTTAACGGCTGAATGCGCAATCATTCGTGTTGCATGGACGTAATCAAAACACGATTTGTTTACAAACTTGTCATGCGAGAGACGATTTCAGGCAATCGACGCGGTGCGATGCAGTGAATGCGTTCGCTGATGCATTCGGAACTCCTCTGCAATGCGTCGCCACGGGTCGGATACATGCTGTTAAATAAGATGCCCTCCTACACACGCAGGCATGCACGCACTGCGGACTGTCGGCTCTGCGTTCGATCGGGAGCAGAATGTCGCTTCGGATATGGATAGAGATCTGTCTGATGGTTATTATTATTGTTATTGTTGCTGTTATTATTTTGATGAGCTATCTGCAGCTCGTCAAATATTTACATAACATTCTCATAAATACACACAAGCATCTGGCAATAATGCGGCAGCATCCTGCGGGACGTCCGGCACGCATGCATCTTGTGGATGTCTGACAGAATTGGTCTGGTCAGGGGGCGAATATACGAAAGGGTACGTTTCGGAACGTGCTCTATGATAGGAGTACCTAATCGGAGTCTTCTCGTATTTACATCCGATGTGATTCAATTTTTAAGATGCGGTTTCATACCAACAAATAGTGCACCTTCTAAATAATTATCTGAAGTATTGCGTAAATAAAGTAATCGACGCGAACCATACAGAGTACAAAGTTCAACATTAGTCATCCATAGGCCCTGACTCACCAACGACGGCAACGACTCCCGGGTGTTCATTGCCACAGCAAATTATTTATTGTCCCGCTTCCAGTCTACTCGGGCGAGAAAAGCAGCTCGATATTATGAAGTAAAAATTTATTGCTCCCCCTTTCGTAAAGTGGTCATTTGAGTCGACGAGTAGATATGTGACAATCCGTTCGGCACGTGTCGTTTTTTCCTATTTCAACTATTACTGCAGCAACGGACCAGCTGAAAGCCGATACGACCGAACCAAAGTGTCGCTACAGAACTAGGCAGGCAGTAAGCGATCGATAGAGGTCTAGGGTACAACGTTGCATTGCTGGCTTCCTGAACCTAGCACAAACCACCAGTGGCGACGACATGCGTTCGGAACTTACGATGGAATTAAATATTTCACCCCACTTCTGAAACTAGATCGGCTGTCAAACCAGCAAGCCGCTTGTTCTGGTCAATTACCGGAAGCTACCCAGCAAATCACTCCGTGCAATGAGTCCCACCAACCAACCGCATGTGTTGCTACTCGTCTGCGTTTTTCCCCCGTCACCCGTTGTTTATTGGTTTCTATTTGTGTCAAGTGTGTCTTTGTCGCCATCTCCGGAGTTGCGCTCCCATCTGCAGCAGAAGCAACAGCCGCTGTTTTGATTTGTGGCCATTGCGAGCACACGCCACTTGATTGTTTGCCTCATATTCATTACCAAGTGGATCATTAAATTATAAGGTCAATAGATGTGTCCGTACTCATTCCCGGCTGGACAGTTTCGTCTGATGGAATAGATCATAATGAAACTGAAAGCGCTCAGTTTTCGTGATTCACTAAGCCAACTGACAGACAGACATTTTCATCGAAACAGTTTGAAGTGTCTTCAAGGGACAAGGGCTGCGACCCAAAGCTTTAAATTTATTTTTAGAGGTCAAATTTTACGATTACGAGTTTAACGAAGGAAAACCGTCACTTTGTCTATCGGAACAGACCGAATGAGGCTATTTTACGATCCGATTATATGGAATGCACAATCAAAAGTTTATAACCTGGCAGCCATTTATAGCTTTGTAGACTCAATCAACACAACGAGAAAAAAAGCATTTGAAAAATTCTAACACGTCTCTCAGTTAGTTTATCGGCAAAATGATTTGCAAACACACAACCGCTGCAAGCATTATTCTCGGTTCTGCTTGTGGAATAAAATTTGTTACAGCTTCTAAACGTTCGATTATGACGCGGTTGTCAAAATCGATTTGAACGTTCGTTTTGCGAACACTGGTGAACTTTATCCAGGTTGAAACACGGTTCTTGGCACGTACCCCGTTTTCAATGCACTGGAACTTGTATACGGCGGTTCAATAAGCGTCGAACCTTTAAAAAAAATAATAATTAATAAGTGGATAGTTGATATGAACATCGATCGTCCAATCCAACAACTATAACTGCTACCTCGGGGGTTTCCATAGTCACATTGGGAGCCGATCTGGCGTAGTGGTAACATCCATGCCTCTCACGCTAATGGTCACGAGTTCAATTCTCACTCCCGACATTCTTCCAAAAATGGAAGTAAAAGTGACGAACCAGCCAAATGAGTTGAAAGTCACTATAATACAGATAAAAAAAAAAAAATAGTCACATTGGTTGCGCGTTCGCTTAGTAAGCGATCGATCATGAGTTAAAAACCCAGGGCCCTCAAAGACCATCTTTATTTTGTTGTTATAGAATAGAATAACATCCACGCAACAATCATCAGCGATGCAGATCGATCCACGGTCGAAAAAAGATCGATTCATCCAAACAACTGCTTTGCTCTGCAAGAAACATCGGGCTGCTGTTCTATTAATAACACAACAATGATCATATCAGCTGTCTCCGCTGTCCGGTGGTCTAACTGAACAATGGAAGAACAAAGGGAATAAACTAACGCCTAAATTCCTACCGTGTAATGTGCTTTTTAAAGATACGACAAAAACATATGACATGTACACGATTGAAATTCAGCTCTGTTACAGCTAAAAAAATGCGAATGAGTCTAAATAAATAAACATAACAAAAATAATAACAATAACAAAAATTGTAAGGGGTTGTATTTAGAACACGACCGCAGATATTTGGACGTAGAACTACGCAATTATATTATGCAATCCACTTGTTTACCACTTCGAATATTATTTTATAATTCATCGAAATTTTTGTAAAAGATTATGTTTTTGCTTTACTAATAAACTTGATGAACGTCCTTTTACGTTTGATATGATGCCTAGGACTACCAAAATATGTGAACGGAAGAATTGTCAGACGATTATTGTATTTTACATTTCCCTCTGAAATTATTGCACATCTCATGTTTACTTGCATGTTTTGACAAAGCGGATTCCCCCAGCCACATTAATTTTAAAGCCCGTGTTAGGGAAACACAGCTCGGTGGGAACAAAAATACCCCCGACTTGCATGTATATTTGCAAAGCGGATTTCCACAGGTACATCGATTTAGAAGTCTGTGTTGGGGAAGCCGTAAATCGGGCAAATCAAAACTTGGCAGTTAGGGCGTTTAGATAACGCTTGACATTTTACAGTTATTCAATTGTTCAGCGCATGAAAAATAACATTTTATTTATTGTGATAGACGCGTATAAATATTTCCTACCAATTGATGCAAACATCTTTCCGATCTGTTAAGAAATTTTCGAGTTATAAGCATTCGAAATACGGGTAGGGTTAGCACACAAATCGGTAGAACAAATGTATGGGGAAAATGGAAGTTTTTCCAGTTTTCATAAATTTAAACCGTTTAGAGATTAGCGAATTGTAATGTATAGCACATCAAACAAATCATAGAGAATTTCCGATTCGATTGGTATGCAAATCATGAGAATTCGTTCACAGTGAAAATAGTTATTAACGTTAACTTTATTTCATGAAAACGTGGCCTGTTTTGTGGTTTGGCACCCTTCCTGAAAAACGCAGTTCTACGTCAAAAACTGCTATCTCGATTGAAAATGTGGGAAATAGGGTCAATTCAAACTAGACTGCACTTTTTATTTCAAATATTTCTCTTCCAGTGATAAAAGTGCGCATCGTTATAAAAAACGATGACTCTCAATTGAGTGTTGACTGCTCGATGTCTGAAGCGATACTGGAATAAAAATCTGATAAAAAATTTACAACGATCCTCCGTTAATTGTGTCTCGCCGCTGGGTTAATTGCCCGGTGGTGTTACAGATTGCTTCTGTCAAAGGACCCATCATTTTCATTAAACATCCTATACAGTAAGTTACATGCAAGGCGAAATTTAGCTAGTTGGACAGACCTCTAATGAAACACCTTTAATTGGACATTTTTATAAACGTCGAGTTCGGGGCCCAAATTATGGCCTCACATTGAAATTCGCCACTGTACCACTCTAATCGCCAATGTCCAATTACGGGTCAATATCGCCTCCAATGCGACACTGAGTGGTGCCTCGGCATATCGCATTAAATGTAAATTACTGTACCTTCTTGTGAAACATGAATCGTACACCCAAACTAGCGTTGCCAGAAAACGTTTCATCTTCGGCAAAAACAGAGCCTTTTCGTGTCCTGAAGCGTCAAGTGAGCAAATAAAATCATCTGTCTCAAAAGTTTTAAAATGCTTGTATATATGGGAGCAGACATCTCTTCCTTTTTTTTTCTTTTTTCATCTCATTTGGAATTTTACAAAAAAAATCCATGCGATGCCAACGGGGATTTCATACGACCATGCCAAACCGACATATACAGCCATTCCATGCCATGCCAGATTTTCATGAAAAGCGGTAGTTTTGTTCTTTATCGCAAAATATTAGACCCGTATCTTTTTATTTTTGGAATGTTTCCCTAACACAGATTTCAAAAACATGGAGCCTGTGGAAATTGGCATTGCAAAATAGATGCAAACTACGGGTACTTTTGTACTCGCTTGCATTTTAGCAAACCGGAATGTGTTTTCCCAATACAGAAACCAAGAAGTTGGGAAAATCGGCATTGCAGATACATTCAAGTACTTAATACTTTTATACCCCAATGCATTTTTACACTCCGGAATTCGTTTTCATAACACGGTCTACAAAAGAGAGTGCAAATGCAACGCTTTGGCTCGATTATTCAAGACTGCATTGGAAGATATCTCATCATGTCGCCAGCTCACTGAACTTCAACGCATACCGTTCCATGATTATGCAAAATGTTGATAACTATTTGATGCGATAACTACTACCATAATGCATGAATTGACTTCGCGTGGGATTTGTTTGCAATTGAATTCGTAAACAGTTTCCTTCATTCACTAGTTTAATCTATAATTTAATCAATACACACAAAAGATACCTCTGCGTAGCGGCGATATCGTTCCCAATGAGGAAAATCCGAGGTAGGATTATTGCTAATTGAAGAAATACAATTGATTATGAAGCCAACGGCAGTCCTACGTCAACCTTGCGGTTATATCATAGGTATAAGCCATCCATAGTTTTTTTTTAATATTTTTTCTTGAAAGATGAGAATTTTACATAACATATCTCGATATCAGAGAGGCTATTTTTTCGGTTTTGAGATATGATTTTTTAGATTTATTCGGTGGTCTGAAATTTTTTTTTTCTATTTTTTCAAATGAAACTTACTTGTTAACTTTGATTTTATATGTCAACTATCTGAAACGGTGAAGTAGTTCAAAAGTTATAAATTTTTGTAGTGGAAAAAAGGAGGGAAAATTGTTTTTTTCGAACCATCGGTTAACTTTGAAAAATCATATCTCAAAAACGAAAAAGTGTTGCTAGAATGTGAGACAACAGTTCGAGGAGGGCTGTACATCGATGAATGCCGATGCAGGCCCAGGAGCTTCTTTCGTCATTATCACACAAATGCTGACTTCTGCGTCAAACCTTTCCTGGAATGTTTAGTATTGATGTTCTGGAGGGCCGCTACTCCGTATTTTCAGTGTGCGGTCTGAATTCGTCGAGACCGGCTCTTGAGCAATGAAAGTTGGCAGGAAAAATAATCCGATCGATAATGTACCCCCCCTAACACCTAATACTATAAGTAAAGCAATCACTTTTTCTAATATTTCTTAATTTTTCTAATTTTTCTCGCCGTATAAACTTTCCTTGGGTGAAAATGAACACAACAAAACAGACAACTTAAATCAAACGACCCGTTCTCGAGCGGGAACACATCTTGGTGTGCTTATTTATGAAAATTGAAATAAACCGTTTCATATATCAAATCATTTTCAACACAACTGCGACCATATACAATTTTACACTTACACTTGGGCTAAATGTTTCACAATACACGATCGGTCATTGATATGAAATTTCACGAAACAACCAACATTAAAGTTCCAAATTTGAATTTTGTTTGCTAGAATTAATCGTATCACTCACCTAACTTGCAATGTAAAAATGCCCCCGACTTTCATATATTTGCAATGTTAATTTCCCCCAGGCAGCTTGGTTTCGATGTCTCTGTTAGGGAACACATTCCGGTGGGAGCAAAAGATCCCTCTACTTTTATGTATCTGCAATGCCGAATTCCCCCAGGCAGCTAGGTTTCGATGTCTCTGTTAGGAACCTGCCGCATGTGTCGTCAATTTCGACCAATCATAAATGGGTATTTCCGTTAGGATAGGGGTTGAGATTTTTCAATTGTTCAATTGTTAGTTTCACGACATATGTTATTTTCCTCAATATAAAAAATTTTATGGAGTGTCGAAATCGATTGAAGAAAAAATTTCATCAATCCATCATGAAAAGACTGAGCAATATGCGTTTGAATTGGACAATTTGCACGATGTGCTCGATTTTCGATTTTCAATTTGTACCCCAGTATGTTCCCGAAAGACGTAATCCTACGTCAAGAATGTTTCCAAAAGAATACATTTTGCTATATACCATTACGAAGAGTTCTTCTGGAGGCGATCTGGCGTAGTGGTAACATCCATGCCTCTCACGCTAAAGGTTACGAGTTCAATTCTCACTCCCGACATTCTTCCATAAATGGGAGTAAAAAGTGACGAACCAGCCAAATGAGTTGAAAGTCAACTATAATATAGATAAAAAAAGAAGAGTTCTTCAATGTATTGATTATCTTCACTGACGAGAACAAGTTCAATTTGGATGATCCTGATGGTTTCAACGGGTATTGGTGTGATTTACGGAAAAAGGAATAGTATTTTTCAACCAGGAATTTTGGTGGAGGCTCGTGGATGGTTTGGGCGGGATTCTGCGTAACCGGAATGGTCAAAATAGCTTTCATCTCATTCAAGGATTACACACATGTTCTGAATCCAGTCATAATTTTTTGGACTAGCCGGCTCGCTCTCCAGACTTGAATGCTGTTGAAAATCTTAGGGAGGATCCTTGTACGCAGAATCTACACTGAGGGAAAGCGGTACACCACGATTGAAGAACTCAAGGTCGCAATTTCGGAATAATGGAAAAATATCAAGAAATCCGTTCAGCAGATTTTGTTAAATAGTATTCCAACACGAATTTTCAAGGTTATTAGTCTAAATGGCAAGGTTACCAATTATTGACATGTAAATCAACCTATCGTTTTAAATTTTTCATTGATAACACTTATGAATTTTGAAGTGGTCTTATAGAAATTAGACAGCTGAAATTATTATATTTATGCACAATAAATAAACAAACAACTCCTCTGAACGGAATTGACGTTGAATATACTTTATTCTAAGCAGTCTACAATGTACGAATGTATCTTGTTGAAATTCTAACTTTTTGGGATGCAACGAAATATAATCAGGGTGGTCTTATAGAAGTTGGACAGAGTATAGGCCTGTCATTTGATAGGAATTATTTCGAATTATTTCAGTCACAGGGCATGCTTGTTCACATTATGCAACGTAAATACCTCCATTATAATACATTTCAGGTACATGCGAAAATGTAATAAATGTAATGAATTAAAAGGCAAGAATAAAAAAAACTGGAGAACTTTCAATGCTTGAAAAGAGAACATAAAGTTACCATGATGCTAACGCTTAGGATACGGACAGTACAGGAATTGTTCATTTTAAATACATTAATTGGATATATTTTTATCTAAATTTCTATTCTTTATTCAAACCATTGTCGTTCTTCATTTGATGATTTACCAGATGGACTAAAAGCTATTGTTTTGATCTCGTCCAGTTCAGCAGCTTTTGTTTCTACAACACTGACGAAAATATTATCAGATGCTCTCCAAAACCTCCAAGGTCTGGTCCTGCTACATCAGATTTGATGTATTATTCTTGGCATATTCCGCTCAAGAGAGTAAGATAAAGTGTTCTGGTTTCCGAATTATTGAATTCTGTATGAACTCGGGTGTTTCAGTTTGTTTTGTTCAATTCAACAATCAATAGAGCAATTCCATGCCAAATCAGCCAGTTGCTGACTAGACCCTCTCCGATTTTGTATTTTCAAATGGTTATGATTTCACAAAGTATAGATATTTAATAAACTTTTAAAAATACATGTTTTCATTTTGGAGAGTTCGACACGATTTCGACGACGATTTTCCTATTTTCATTTTTCCTAAATAGTGAAATAATTCCTCAACAACTTTACCATACATCACATCACATTGTAATCAGACATCTTGATTTCGAGTTACGATCTTTTGAAAAAATAAAGTTAAATTTTCCGGCAGACGCCCTTATAAAAAATCAGTCGTAATTAAAATTGAGCGCACTTGTGTTTTAGTAAGAAAGAAATTAACAGTGTTATTTATCAACGCTAACCGATGACGCAGACGTTTGCATCAGAATTTAACAAATTCAAAAGTCAAATACCAAAATAGATGAGATGGGAAAATATATTAATCACATCAAGCCATAGGAACATTATTTTTTAAAATCTGTAAATTCTGTATTAAGCCCAAAAAATATGTAGAAATACAGATTATTCTTTGGATATAAACCCCAAATTGTGATGTCAAAATGAAATTGACAAAATCAGCAAATGTTTTTTTACGTGTACAACCTCACTTAAATAAGTCCACTTCCACGGTTCGAGGGTTGTAATCTGTCGCATGAAAACTGTTCCGAAATAAATCCACGTCGCAAATTATTTACATCCACCGCCAAGCACCTCAATGTTCACATCTAAATTCGCTAATGTCGTTTGTAATGTTGCGTTAATCATGATCTTGATCAAACACCAGTAACAACTGTTTGATAAATGATCCCTTTCTTCCAATTACACGACGTCGACGCGAGAAACAAAACGCAAAAACGCGGTAAATCGTGCATGAACGGTTGGTTCCGTGGTAAATAGAAATTGCCACATTTCGCGGGCCTATGGCGCGGTTTCGAATTTTGAGCGTCTATTCTCGGTTTTAAAGCTTCTGCCTGACAGATTTATGACTGAATTAATATGCTGTAATGTGATGAATATGATGCTGCCACTGATATCGAGAGTGGACTATTCTTTGTCGTGTTTCTCTGCGGTCCCAATTTATGCGCGCTCGTGTGTTTTCATTTTTCCACTGGAGGAGAATGGTGGGTGGAAACGCAATTTGGATGGCGAAACCAATAACGGGGGACCGCCTCCCCTCCTCTCACAAGACAAGTGTTTTCGGGGTTTTGTTATTCCAGCGAGAAAGAAGAAAAAACCTACTTCAAATGACTGCTTTATAAGCCTAAGGATGATGGCGATTGTCAGCGAAAGATATAAAAAGAGTTTACAACATAATTTCGAGTAAGAAGATGCAGACCACGCTGACAGTGGATTAGGCAAAATGCGTACACTCGTTTATTTCTATGGAGGCGATTTCGTTGAGAATAGCTTCTGATGGATCGTTTCGTTTCACTTTTGGAGTGTGCCACTTCATATCTTAATGGATCTCCAATATATTAAGTGTCATTTGAATGGAGCTATTTTGCAATTTTCGATCGCACTCGAGTTTATTTCCACATCCTATATTATGTTGTTTCAATGGTGTTTTTTTATGATGACACACATTTGGCCCATCTGAGAAATATTAAGGTCCATGGGCATTTTCATATTTTTCGCAACGGGAGAGTCACTAACGCTTCAGATTCAACGAATAATGATATTCACACATTTCATGGAAAATATACAATTATAACGACAACGCTTGATCAATCCCCAATCCAATTGCGTCTAAATGCCAACAACGGTTCTAAAAGACCGACAGCGACACTCCTTCGTTCAGCCAACCGTTCGATATGAACCCGTGAATAAATCCCTTTTCATATGCCTTTCAGTACCATGTCGCTTGGATCGTTTTAATGGTTTTCCAATTCCAGTTTGCACACAAATTCATCTCTCGTACAAATGAAATGCCCACAATGCAAATGTGTCTACTACTTCACTCGGACACTTATTAATTGATTCATGATACCGTCCGCTCGTGCAAATTTGTATTATTTATCCTCACCTGAACGACGGTGGAATTATTTTGTGCGCTTTTTGAAGGCAGCTAGAGAGCTAGAGACTCGGTTGAATGACGAACTTGATTGCTAAAATCGATACTACGATTCAATTTTATTGTTATCATGTTGATACTGAAAAGGCTTACCGATAGTGTTTCTATTGACTAGTAGCTCTATAGAATGTAAATAAATTTCCTAATACCCTACCGAGTATTGGGAGCGCCGAAACGTTATCATAATTAGCTCATTAAATGTGAACCGATTCAATGCATTGAACTTCTAATTGGTTATGCCGAATAATATCCTCTCAATTGCCAAAAAACAGCGTTCGATTCTGGGAAGCATTTAATTCTATTGAATATTGACGATACAAAACTGTGAGTTTTATTTGAATTTTTATTATTAAAAATACATGTTTTTGGGAAGAAAAAGACGGGTGGGTAATGTCGGGGACATAACCGGAGTGACGTAGGACTATACAAAGGGGACAACTTTTATTAAATATATATTTTAAATATATTGTTTGATTTTCTTCTCCTACGTGAATACCTACCTATCTACCTGAAAAAATGGATTAGTTTACTGTTTACTCTTTATGAACATGTTGGTGGTTCTGAAAAGAACCTTTGGCGTTGTGTTTTTGCGTTTTTTTCTGAAACCTTTGTACTTATCAACGCCGGGCAACTTTTGCCGTATGCACATATCGTACAATCAAAATGATGGCTGTGATAGGGAAGGCATAGGTGGTCATCAGCGCGCGTTTTGTACTCTAGCGGTCACATTCTTTGTGTGGACACCGACTGGACAGCATCGTTGCTGGACGGGCTGGACGGCGAGGGATCGAGTGCCTTTCTCAAGGCAAGAGGGCGGAGGTGGTAGCGCTGGAGTAGGATAGAGTAGAGTTTTCAAAGGGCCTTTCTCAAGGCTAGAGACGAATGAACTGCAAAAGTTTAAAGTCTCTATAATACAATACCTTCCTTCCTTCCTTCTAGCGGTACACACTCACAGGATAGAGACAAATCGGCAGACTCAGCCAAAGGGGCGAGTCCAACGAGACGAACGAATGAGCGTTAAAAGGGAGCGATGGCAAAAAAATACATGCAGGCTAAAAAGGGTCCTTTTCAGGGTCACAAAATTATCTTCAATCTAAAGAGTTTATTGTTTTGTTATCACTCGATATCCCCATCTTGTTTGGCTAAACCTTTCTGTTTAGCGATTGCGTTTGCCACTCGCCACAGCTTTCACAGTTGGAAAATTTCTTCCCATCCAGCTTTGTGACATGTTGTACAGTAAATTACATTCAATGCGACATGCCGAAGCGCCACTCAGTGTCACATTGGAGGCGATTTTAACCTGGAATTGAACATTTGCGATGACAGTGGTACAGTGTCGACTTTCAATGTGGGGTCATAATTTGGATCTCTATGTTTACAAAAATGTTCAACTAAATAAGTCGCATTACATGACCGTCCAATTAGCTAAATGTCGAACTAAATGTAAATTACTGTACTTTCAATCTGGAAACAATTTAAGAATTGGTGAAAATTGAATAATCAGGAAAGTCCCCAACTATCAATAAGCTCAGAACAACTGCCAAATTCACATACTCATCATATCCTGGCAAACAAATTATGAAAAAATCAATTTGTGTTATATTATTATTTTGGATATTGTTTTAGAAAGCATTGAACTGTATTTCCTCTTTTTTGAAAGGTTTAATGGCCCTGAAAAGCGCCTTGTTTTATGGAATGGTTCCAATTTAGAAAACTTAGTACTCGTGGTTTTGAAAAATACCATTTCAAACGCCCTCGATGCCGCCTTGTTCTGGATTTGCCACCAAAGCAGTTTGTATAAAGAACAAACTTTTTTCTTCTGCTACCTGATTCTGTTGGCGGTACTCAACCAGTTCGGACGGCTCGGATATAAGTTCCTGCAGTAGTGGAAACAACAGTAAAAGCATTTCTCAAGGCTCTGGATTTCGGGCAAATTGTGGCAACTGCATCGTGTACAGTGAAACAGTTAGCATGACTCGAACACGCAATGCGGCGCGGAAAGGAAGCGAACAGCCGGCTGCGGATGACGTAATTGAATCGAACCCCTTCAACGAGCTCCAGAATGCTCCGGAAATTGTAGAGAAGATAGTGAAGCTACCACCAATTATGGTGAAGAATGTGTCGATGGGAAAAATAAGAAGTGATTTGTTGGACATGGACATCATTGCAATGTTTAAAATCACGCGAGTGGGCACAAAAATTATTGTTGAGAATGACAGCCAATATAACAAAGTGAGGCAGTATCTCGGTGCGTTAAAAGCTGAATACTATACACATGATCGTGCATCAGAGAAACCTTATAAAGTAGTGCTCCGAGGGCTCCCAGACATGAAGGTAGAAGAAATTGAGAATGAACTGAAAAGATATGAGCTGGAAGTGATTAAGGTTTACAAAATGACCAGACACGCGAAAGAAGTCAGAATGTATAAGGATACACTGTACCTTGTTCATATTAAAAGTGGAACAATTAATATGCAGTCCCTTCGTGAATTGAAAGCTCTGTTCCAAGTGATAATTAAATGGGAGCCCTACCGGGCAAGAAATAATGTCACTCAGTGCCTGAACTGTGGGGATTTTGGACATGGTGGAAGAAATTGTTTCATGAAAACAAAGTGTACGAATTGTGGTGGATCACACCGGCAGGATGGGTGCACGAAATCACCCAAGTGTGCAAACTGCGGTGAAAACCATAAGGCGACAGACAAAATGTGTAAGAAACGAGAGGAATACATCAACATCAGGAAAGCAGCTTCAATTAATGGCCAACCTGGCAAACACGCGAAGGAACCAAATTTGGAGACGAATGACTTCCCCCATCTTCCACGAACAATGACAACGATACCGGGATTCCAGGTGAGTGGAAATAATAATCAGAGTGGTGCACAACCATCAAACTGGGCTGGGAATCACCAAGCGGGTACAAGCCTCTTTCCCCCAGAAGAACTAGTGAAAATTTTCCTAGAAATGTCACAGAAACTAGGTGGGTGCAAAACCAAACTAGAACAAATTGAAACACTAGGAATGTTCATCATTAAATATGGACGATAATCTGTTCCGAATAGTCACATGGAACGCTCGATCGATTCGATCGAAAACGATAGAGTTCGCACACTTCCTTAAAGAGCATAAGATACAAATAGCGTTGGTGACAGAAACCCACCTTAAACCAAATGAAAAATTTATGATTCCCGACTACATCGTACTGAGACTTGATAGAATGCATGCCATAGGTGGGGGCGTGGCTATAGTAATTGAAAATACAATTTCATACGAAATGTTACCTCACTTTCAAACCACTCTGATTGAAGCTCTTGGAATAACCGTTAATACCAGCAATGGAAGAATGAAAATAGTCACTGTTTACTGTAACAAGCAAGCAATTTTGAGAAATGGGGAAAATCGAATCCTGAAGCAGGACTTGAGGAAGATAACTACAGGAGGAGGTAACTTTATTGTTGGGGGAGACCTTAATGCCAGGCATGTTAATTGGGGAAATACGCGAAATAACACAACTGGCAAACTGCTGCAAGAAGAAATTGATAAAGGACATTACATAGTGCTCCACTCTCCAACACCGACATACGTGTCGCCAAAAGGATTCGCAACTACGCTCGATATATTCCTGTCCAACCTGACGTGTCCAGTAAGTGATCCAGAATCAATCGTAGCCCTAGGCTCAGATCACTATCCTGTGGTGGTGATGTTGGGCGAAGCAGTAAATACACGAGACGTAAAATTCCGGAGAGATTTTCATCACGTTAACTGGGTGCAGTTTCAAAGATACGTAGATAACTGCATTCATGAGGAGATCAACCCCCAAACGACTGACGACATTGAAGAGGCGCTTAACATCATCCAAACGACGCTCCAGAATGCGGTGATAAGATACACAAGGCAGGTTCCAGTAACGGCGAGGTACGTTGAAATTGACAGGTTTACAAAATTGTTAATCGGAAAAAGAAATGCATATCAAAGACTATTTCAAAGAACCCGAAATAATAAATACAAACAACTAGTTAATAGGCTCCGAGAGATTGTTTATGTCCGTATGAATAACATTAGAAATGATAAATTTGCAAACACAGTAGCTACCCTGAAGAAAAGCTCCAACCCATTCTGGAAATTGACAAAAATAATGAAAAACAAGCCCCAGCAAATTCCACCATTAATTACAGAAAATCTAACGTTAGTGACTCCCTATGAAAAGGCCAATGCTATAGCGAATCATATATGTAATTCTCACAAACTCGGCGAAAGTTTTTTCAGCCCTTATGAAGGATTAGTGATAGAATCAATAAACACCTTAAAACGTACAAACAGTAACCTACCACTAAATCAGAAAGTAACTGCAGATGAAGTCAAAAAAATTATAAAATCCACTAGAAATATGAAAGCACCAGGCTTTGACGGAATATTCAACATTGTATTGAAAAAGATAAGCGAAAAAATGTATAAAGTATTAGCTGCAATATTCAACTCTTGCCTCAACCTAGGATACTTTCCTAAGAACTGGAAAGAGGCCAAAGTGATTCCTATTATTAAGCTGGGTAAAGATCCGTCATCAGAAAAAAGTTATAGACCTATTAGTCTACTTTCTAACATCAGCAAAATCCTAGAAAAAATCATCTTGAAGCGAATGACGGAGTACATTGAAATAAATAATATTATAAGAGCAGAACAATTCGGTTTTAAAAGAGGCCACTCAACAGTTCATCAACTGGTTAGAGTGACAAATATAATGAAGAGAAACAAGTCACTATCAAAAACTACAGCAATGGTACTAGTTGACATAGAAAAAGCATTTGACAATGTGTGGCATCAGGGTTTAGTACACAAATTGATGATGATGAACTTTCCACTATACTTGACGAAAATAATTGAAAACTATATATCAGGTAGAAGTTTTAAAGTAATAATACATGGAAAACTGTCAGATTCATACCGAGTAACGGCAGGAGTACCTCAGGGAAGTGTGCTGGGTCCGGTGCTGTACTCACTATTCACCGCGGATATTCCACCTCTACCTGAGTGTGAACTCTCAATGTATGCAGATGACACAGCTATACTGTGCAAGGGAAGAATAACAAAGCCAATCATTAAGAAACTCCAAAAAGGTATGGAAATATTCTGTGAATACCTGGAAAGCTGGAAGATAAAGATTAATGCGAACAAAACACAAGTTATTATATTCCCATACAGACCATCCCCGAGATTATATCCTAAACCAGAAGAAAGAATTATAATTAACAACGTTGTATTAGAATGGTCTAATGTTGTGAAATATTTAGGACTAATAATAGACTCAAAATTATTGTTCAACAAACATGTTGATGAGCTGAGACATAAATGCGATATTCTTATCAAAAGACTCTATACTTTGATCAACAGAAAATCAAAACTCAATACAGCAAACAAAATATTGATAGTCAAACAAGTCTTTATTCCGTTAATCGATTACGCCGCTCCAGTTTGGAGCATATGTGCATCTACACACAAACTCAAACTCAAACGCTTAGAAAATAAAATAATCAAAATGGCTCTAAATCTGCCAATGAGAACAAGTACAACAGAAATTCACGAAAAAACTAAGATAGTTCCACTTCCGGACAGAATAATAAAAATCACAGAAATATTTAAAGCGAAAACCCAGTTATCTGAGTTTGAGATAATCAGAAACATATATAATTAGGTTAGTTAGGTTAGTTAGGATTTAGCAAATTAACAGAGATAATATTCTCAAGAATGACGAAACCAAATGGTTTATAAAATTTCGAACAAATCAATTAGGCAGAGAAATAAAGGTGGAATGTCACGTGATAAATCTCTTAAAATGTAAAACAAATATCTGTAAATTGAATATGGAAATAAATTTATATTTTATGTATGTATGTATATTCTGCTACCTGATGCCGTTTTGCGATTGCGTTTGCCACTCGCCACTCGCTGCAACTGCCTGTTGTCTTGATGTCCACCGAACCGATTGTGTTCTGTTCCGAATGCGCCGAAACTATATAACGCCGGCTAGGTGAACTGGTGCACTGGTACTAACGCGCTCGGCCTAGCTACCCTTGCGGGGAACTCCAGATCAACACGGTTCGAGCGGGATTTTGCCTTTCCCTTCACTTTTCCTCCTTTACCATGTCCAGACATGGCTGCTTGTGTTGGTTTGTTGATGTGTTGTAATGCGAACCGATGTGGTGTACGGTTTGAATGAGAATGATCGTTACGGCAGCGGAGCTAGGATTTTTAAGCTGACTGGCTGGCTCGAGAATTACGCATGTGTGAGACTGCGACCAATGTTTCGTTCATTTTTTTCTTTTTCCTTTCAGATCGTGCGTCATTCTATTTCGCTGCTGCTCTGGTTGCCCGTTTTGGTCGGTACGATTTGAGGAGCACAAAATGGACCAATCAAAAATGGGCACATAGTGCATTTTGACAATGCTTGATATTTCACAATTATTCAATTATTTATCTCAAGAAAAATGAATTTTATTCGTTATGATAGATGCGTAGATATATTTCCTATCAATTGATGCAAAAACCTTTGCGATCTATTGAGAAATGCTCGAGTTATAAGCGTTCCAAATCTTGCATTTTTTCCTACTTGTTCAGTGCCTAGATTTCCATTTCACCCCCTATATCTTCCGGTTAGACGTAGTCCTACGTCAAAAGAACATAATTGGAAGTATAAACATTATAATTTCTGGATACGACCGAATAAATGTATAGCTTAGGATGTAAACGAAAACAAAGTTCACGCCACACAGATGGCTGACACCGACCCATTCAGATTTTTTTAACTTCATAAACATGGTCTGGTATGACCAAGTATAATTATGACTGATTTTTCCTAATGCCTTATCCAGGATCATTAACCATTATTCGTTTTAGAAAAAAAGGTAACTCGAAATCTGGATACATGGATTGTTGTCATATCAATACAGCCATTCCATATCAAACCGATATAGTGGTTCTCAGATTTTCGCGAAAAATTGATTTTTTTATTCTTTATCGCAAACCATTTGTATAAATATTATTTTATACAAATGTTTTTATACAAACGTATTTTTTTATTTTTTAATGAGGGTGACTTTTTACAATTCAGGGTGGTCCGAAAAATCATTTTTTTCCCTGTATTCCAAAAATAACTTTTTTCAAAAATTCATAACTTTCGAACTACTGTACCGATTTAAATGATCGACATATCAAATTAAAGTCAAAAGAAAAAAATACTAGGGTGAATGATCTCGGCTTGTCCGATTTGGGGTGTTTTTACGCTACTAGTGAATGAAAATCAATTTTTATTCATGAAAATCACACATAATCGATACGAGTTTGGGCTTGTAGAAAACCCCCAAGTCTCTAGTTGCTATTACTACCTTAAGGTTTTGAAATTATTCATTTTTTTATGTTTTTCAACGATTTTCTTTAAAGAGGAATTATGATCATGGTTTGACCACCTCTGATCATGGTTTGCCCAAAAAATGATCATGGTTTGTCCGGTTTTAGAAATCGCTATTTTTGAATAAAAACATTCGAATTTACAAGTAGATGTTGCATTTATCATTGCTTGAGTTTACTGTCATCATATTGATCCATCCATAAGTTATGTTCCCTATGGAGACTTTCGGATTTTTAAAAAATAAAACGATGTACTTTGATTGAGAGCTCACGTAAAACTAAACTATATTTCTGGTTTCTTACATTGGTTCGAAACTTAAAATTATCTTACGCTGCATTTTTCGTCCTACCACTTATCGCGATGCGATGTCGTCAAAAGTGAAATATGATGCGCGCGCCACTTTATGCTGATGTGTCCTGTTGAGCCGGGAGGTCCAGTTTGGTGTTTATGCTTTCTGCTGTGCGGGATGATAACGGTGTTGATTGATTCATGCTTTGTTTATATCGATGTTTCTCATGGTTGATTTAATGAATGGTGGAATTGTATGGCTGCTCCTATGCGCGGTGGTGATTCAATTTCCCTTAGCGCGACTGCTACTTTTTGCTGTTCCAGCGATATTGATTCTAGCCGTTGTGAGATGTTTTCCGTTGAAGGCGATTTGATAATGTCGCTCTTAACTCATAATTTAGGCTTTCTTCAGAATATTACCTTTTCCTGGGCATTTTAAAAGTGTTACCCTAAACACACTCAACACAGAGAAACATTATTTCTGCTATCCGCGAAGGACACAATAAACAAACTGCAGCGCGCCAAGCGGTTGCCATAGAAATCATGTGGACAAAATAACATCATTGAATTGGACAACTCATGGTCAGAATTGAGTTCATCAAAATGCGTTAATTTAATGGTTTAACTATGTAAATCTGATACAAATGGTGTGCAAGCATGATGTTTACAATTCTTGTAAGTGTTAAAGGGTGTGTCACATCAAATTGCATCACGGAAAAAAACGCTGTAGAAATTTCATTTTTAGGAATTATATCTTCAGCTTTCGCTTATAATCAGATAAGAGTGTATAGATCACGTTGGCCATGCTTCACTGTCAATTTTTCGTAGATTTGGAAAAATGTCGTCGAACGAAAAAGAGCGTCGTGAATTAATCCTGTGCACTCATTTCGAGAATCCGGAGTTGTCACATCGGGACATCGGTAAGATGCTGGGAATCGTCCAATCCACGGTCAGCAGAGTACTAAAACGATACTTCGAGAACCTAACCATCGACCGGAAGGTGAAGAACGGTAAAAATGGATGCTCCGTCAGTTTAGACGTGATCCGAGAAGTTCGGTCCGAGATGTCGCCAATAAGCTGAATTTGTCAAGTTCATTCGTCCAGCGGACCAAGCAGCGGGAGGGCCTGCGTACATACAAGGTTCAGAAGGCTCCTAACCGCGACGAAAGGCAAAACATGGTGGGGAAGACGCGAGCCCGGAAGCTGTACACCGAAATGCTGACGAAGCCGCATTGCCTGGTAATGGACGACGAAACCTACGTCAAAGCGGACTTTCGTCAGCTGCCGGGACTGTTGTTCTTCTCCGCAGAGGACAAATTCAGCGTTCCGGAGGAGATTCGCAAGCAGAAACTATCCAAGTTTGCCAAAAAGTACATGGTGTGGCAAGCGATCTGCTCTTGCGGAAAGCGGAGCGCCCCCTTCGTGATGACCGGCACGGTAAACGGGCAGGTTTACCTTAAGGAGTGCCTACAGAAGCGCTAACTACCACTATTGAAGCAGCACGAGGGCCCGACCATCTTCTGGCCGGATCTCGCTTCGTGCCACTATTCAAAGGACGTGTTGGAGTGGTACGAAGCCAACGGGGTCACCTTCGTGCCAAAGGAAATGAACCCGCCCAACGCGCCGGAGCTTCGTCCAATAGAGAAATATTTGGCGATTATGAAGTAGGCCCTCCGAAAGAACCCAAAAGTTGTCAAATCGGAGGCGGACTTCAAGAGAAAATGGATTTCTGTTCAAAAAAAACTACAACCTGACGTTGTACAGAACCTTATGGACGGGGTAAAGAGGAAGGTGCGAGCATACGGGCTTGGGCTCGAAGTATGAATAAAAAGAAAATGCCAAAAGTTGTTTAATAGTTTTTATTTTACTGTCTAAAATTTTCAAAAGGATCGGTCTACTGGGCGAATTTCTACAGCGTTTTTTCCGTGATGCAATTTGATGTGACACACCCTTTATAATCCAGGAAAGGTCTGAATACGTGCGAAATAATCATCTGGTGATCGATTGAAAGTTAGCTCGAATGAGGGGCGCATTGACACAAATAGAAGGTGTATTTTATTAAAGGATCATAACATGTGATTTCGTAAAAATATACTATAAAACTACTGTAAATCATGGAAAAGACAATTTTATTTATACAGCGTTTTCCATTTCGGGCTTCCGAAAGTATACCTGCGCTGCGCTGACAACCGTTTGACATAGCTGTCAACCAAAGCGTCATATCGTTAGTTGAATGTCTGCCATTTTACAATATGGATCGTTTTAGCATTGCACAACGTGTTAATTTAGTTAAATTATACTATAAAAATGATGAAAAACCGGCAAATGTTTTGCGAGCATTACGGACGGATTTTGGTCGTCATGGACGGCCTACAGAGCACACAATCGCTAATGTAGTGCGTAAATTCGAACAAACTGGATCCGTAGCGGATATTGTGAAACCTGTGCATCATCGTAATGTGCGTTCGGCCGAAAATATTGCTGCTGTTGCTGCCAGTGTGGAGGATGACCCGAATGTTTCGATTCC
Source organism: Toxorhynchites rutilus septentrionalis (assembly GCF_029784135.1). Classification (NCBI taxonomy): domain Eukaryota; kingdom Metazoa; phylum Arthropoda; class Insecta; order Diptera; family Culicidae; genus Toxorhynchites; species Toxorhynchites rutilus. The sequence continues at coordinate 277,029,898 of NC_073745.1, forward strand.
ACGGCGTGCTCAGCAATTGGGCTTGTCAAACACATCATTGTGGCGAATTTTGCATTTGGACTTGCACCTACATCCATATAAAGTCCAACTGGTACAAAAATTAGAGCGTGGTGACCATGGAATGCGTCGGGCATACGTCGATTGGGTGAACGAACAACAGCAACAAAATGCTGAATTTTCGCATCAAATTTTCTTCAGCGATGAGGCACATTTCGAGCTCGGTGGCTATGTGAACACCCAAAATTTCCGTATAGGGGGCTCAGAAAATCCACACGTGATTGTTGAGAGGCCATTGCATCCGCCAAAAGTCACTGTTTGGTGCGCATTATGGTCTGGTGGAGTAATTGGGCCGTAACTGTGAATGGTGAGCGCTATGGCCGCATGTTAACCGATTTTTTTTGCCACAAATTGAATATGGATACGGATGACATGTGGTTTCAGCAAGACGGCGCCACGTGCCACACAACACGACCGAACATGGCCATATTGCGAACGAAATTTGAGGGACGCATAATTTCGCGTTTTGGTGATGCCAATTGGCCGTCCAGATCATGCGATTTGAACCCGCTAGACTTTTTTTTGTGGGGTTATGTGAAAGACCGTGTCTATGCCAACTCTCCGCAAACTCTTGAACATTTGAAAGACAACATTCGCGAAGTTATGACCGAGATACCGCCCCATATGTGCCGAAAAGTCATCGAAAATTACCTGTTCCGGATCAAGCTGTGCGAGGAAGTCCTAGGTGGACATTTGAATGATGTTGTATTTCACACATAATGGCATAAACCAAACTTTAATTTGAAATAAA